>NC_057801.1:375650390-375950390 GCF_018294505.1 Triticum aestivum | reverse complement strand
TCGCTGCAATATCGGTGGCCTTCATCTTTGTCCAATATGTCTTGACGCGGGCAAAGGCCATCCGTGCAACTTCTATGCATGTTGACCACTTCACAGCGTCGATACGCGGCGGCGCATCAACAAACCGCCGCACCAAACCGAAATAACTATTCGAAATTGGCTCAGTCGGCCACAGCCGTACTACGATGTCTTTCATGGCAGATCTGGATAGCTTGTGGAGCTCGTCCCACAGGGCCATTTGTTCATTGAGCAACAATGGACGCTTTGGCATGATGAATTGCGACCAGAAAAGCTTTTCTGTCACATTACCTTCTTGCGCTTGGAAAAACTACGTCGCATCGGAGACACTCTTCGACAAGTCCAATAATGCGTCTGGAGAACTCCACGTCTGATTAAGTGGGGCATACTTTGGATCGCCAAATTTAGTTTGCAATAAGAAGGGCTTACCGGCCGCGATCTCCCCAGCTTGTCGGATCTCCTCCCGAGCCGCTCTAGACTCGGACCATGCTTCCCGCGCCTCTTGTAAAGCCTTGTCAAGATTAGCCGCTTTGGTTTTGTTATCTCTCTCAAGAAAGTCACAACGGCTAGTGATGTCTACTACACAACCGTCTTCTTATAGACGTTGTTGGGCCTTGCTACGTCTTGAGCTTGCGTTGGTTTTCCTTGAAGAGGAAAGGGTGATGCAGCAATAGTAGCGTAAGTATTTCCCTCGGTTTTTGAGAACCAAGGTATCAATCCAGTAGGAGGCTCCTCAAAAGTCCCACGCACCTACACAAACAAACAAAGAACTCGCAACCAGCGCAATAAAGGGGTTGTAATTCCCTTCATTGCCACATGCGAAAGTGAGATCTGATAGAGATATTATGATAAGATAAATATATTTTTGGTATTTTATAATATAGATGCAAAAACTAAAGATGCAAATAAAAGTAGATTGAAAGCTTATATGATAAAAGATAGACCCGGGGGCCATAGGTTTCACTAGTGGCTTCTCTCAAGATAGCATAAGTATTACGGTGGGTGAAAAAATTACTGTCTAGCAATTGATAGAAAAGCGAATAATTATGAGATTATCTAGGCATGATCATGTATATAGGCATCATGTCCGCGACAAGTAGACCGACTCCTGCCTGCATCTACTACTATTACTCCACACATCGACCGCTATCCAGCATGCATCTAGAGTATTAAGTTCATAAGAACAGAGTAACACATTAAGAAAGATAACATGATGTAGAGGGATAAACTCAAGCAATATGATATAAACCCCATCTTTTTATCCTCGATGGCAACAATACAATACGTGCCTTGCAACCCTTTCTGTCACTAGGTAAGGACACCGCAAGATTGAACCCAAAGCTAAGCACTTCTCCCATGGCAAGAAAGATCAATCTAGTAGGCCAAACCAAACTGATAATTTGAAGAGACTTGCAAAGATAACTCAATCATGCATAAAAGAATTCAGAGAAGATTCAAATATTTCTCATAGATAAACTTGATCATAAACCCACAATTCATAGGATCTCGACAAACACACCGCAAAAAGAGTTTACATCAAATAGATCTCCACAAGAGAGGGGGAGAACAATGTATTGAGATCCAAAAACAGAGAAGAAGCCATCTAGCTAATAACTATGGACCCGAAGGTCTGTGGTAAACTACTCAGAACTCATTGTAGGGGCTATGGTGTTGATGTAGAAGCCCTCTGTGGTCGATTCCCCCTCCGGCGGAGCGCCGGCGAAGGCTCCAAGATGGGATCTCATGGATACAAAAGGTTACGGCGGTGGAAATTGTTTTTCATTGGCTCTCTAGATGTTTTCGGGGTACGTAGGTATATATAGGAGGAAGAAGTACGTCGGTGGCCGCTCATGGGGCCCAGGAGATAGGGGCGCGCCCTATAGGGGTGGGCGCGCCCTGCTATATCCTGGCCGGCTCGTTCGCTTCTTGACATGCACTCCAAGTTCTCCGGATCACGTTCGTTCCAAAAAACATGCTCCCGAAGGTTTCATTCCGTTTGGACTCCGTTTAATATTCCTTTTCTTCGAAATACGGAAATAGGCAAAAAAACAGCAATATGGGATGGGCCTCTAGTTAGTAGGTTAGTCCCAAAAATGATATAAATATGTAAAATAAAGCCCATAAACATCCAAAAGGGGTAATATAATACCATGGAACAATTAAAAATTATAGATACGTTGGAGACGTATCAAGCATCCCCAAGCTTAATTCCTGCTCGTTCTCGAGTAGGTAAATGATAAAAACAGAATTTTTGATGTGGAATGCTACCTAGCATAATTCTCAATGTAATTTTCTTTATTGTGGCATGAATGTTCAGATCCAAATGATTCAAAATAAAAGTTCATATGGACATAAGAAATAGTAATACTTCAAGCATACTACTCAAAGCAATCATGTCTTCTCAAAATAACATGGCTAAAGAAAGTTATCCCTACAAAATCATATAGTCTGGCTGTTGCTCTATCTTCATCACACAAAGTATTTAATCATGCACAACCCCGATGACAAGCCAAGCAATTGTTTCATACTTTAGTAATCTCAAACATTTTCAACTTTCACGCAATACATGCGCGTGAGCCATGGCCATAGCACTATATGTGGAATAGAATGGTGGTTGTGGAGAAGACAAAAAAGGAGAAGATAGTCTCACATCAACTAGGCATATCAACAGGCTATGGAGATGCCCATTAATAGATATCAATGTGAGTGAGTAGGGATTGCCATGCAACGGATGCACTAGAGCTATAAATGTATGAAATCTCAACAAAAGAAACTAAGTGGGTGTGCATCCAACTCGCTTGCTCACGAAGACCTAGGGCATTTTGAGGAAGCCCATCATTGGAATATACAAGCCAAGTTCTATAATGAAAATTCCCACTAGTATATGAAAGTAACAACATAAGAGACTCTCTATCATGAAGATCATGGTGCTACTTTAAAGCACAAGTGTGGCAAAAGGATAGTAGCATTGTCCCTTCTCTCTCTTTTCTCTTTTTTTTTCTTTTTTTCTTTTTTTTCCTTTTTTTCTTTGGCCTTTCTTTTTTTGGCCTTTCTCCTTTTTTTTCTTTTGTAAAGTCCGAAGTCTCATCCCGACTTGTGGGGGAATCTTAGTCTCCATCATCCTTTCCTCACTGGGACAATGCTCTAATAATGAACATCATCACACTTTTATTGATTTACAACTCAAGACTAGAACAAAATATGACTCTATATGAATGCCTCCGGCGGTGTACCGGGATATGTAATGAATCAAGAGTGACATGTATGAAAATTTTGAAGGTGGCCTTGCCACAAATACGATGTCAACTACATGATCATGCAAAGAGCAATATGACAATGATGATGCGTGTCATTTAAACGAAACAGTGGAAAGTTGCATGGCAATATATCTCGGAATGGCTATGGAAATGCCATAATAGGTAGGTATGGTGGCTGTTTTGGGGAAGGTATATGGTGGGTGTATGGTACCTGTTGACACCAGATTTTGGCATGGTCAAAAACATAATTAAGAAGGTCTCAAATGGAAAAATGATCAAAACGAGAAAGTTCCGTATCGTCAAAAGGAGAAATTTTGATATTTGGGCCATAGCCATCCGATCTCATCTCTAAGGCCGAAGTTGTATTCGAAGTATTGAGATTTTGTGTTCAGAACAGTATTCGGCTGATTACGTCCCCAACAATGCCTCTGATGGAAAAAGTTACAACTGCAAAGTTCTTCGTCTCATCGAAATGGACGATTTTGATATAAAGATCGTCCCCATCCGAGGTCGTACGCAAAAGTTATAGGCAAAACCGTGCGCTGCACCAATGTTGGCCGGATCATCCGGGCCGGGGTCCGGATCATCCGGGTAATTGAAGCACTAAGATTCCAGAAGGTTGGCGCTGAAGCCGGATGATCTGGGCCAACTCCCGGATGATCCGGGTAAAGGCCGGACAATCCGGGCATTCGTCCGGACGTCCGGACAAGTTTTTCTGCTGCAGATGTTAGAAAACAGCCCGAAACTCCCTCAAGATGACCTCAGATAAAAAAGTGTTCAACAGAAAAGTTGTGCGTCTCATCGAGGCGGTTGATTTTCATATAACAATCATCTTAATCCGAGTTCGTATTCAAAAGTTACAGCCCGATTAGTGGACTGTTGTCAAAAATCTGGGCTTGGCCGGATCATCCGGGCCTAGAGCCGGACATCCGGGCCGAAGGTCGTGAGAAGTACGAATTTGGTTAGATTTTGATGATTTGGACGGCAAGGCAAGTCCTTTTCTTGTACGGGAAGTCCATCCGCCTCTTATATAGACAAGAGGTGACGGCCGATTGAACAACACACAATCGAACAATCATCTACCACTTTTATCTTTTATCTTTTCTCCTTAACCCTAGTTCTTCTTCTTCCTCGTTCTTCGTTCGTTCTTCTTTTGTAGGGCGGCGAACCTCGAGGCCCTAGGGGCGGTCAGGCGACCTAGGGCAGCCCATAGCCGCCGCGCGCCCTGACGGGGTCCCTCCCGGGCGTGTGGGGTTTCGGGTCTTCAAAAGCACCCGCCGGATTGTCTTGCGTACCGCGCTTCCGGCGGGCCTCCTTCGACGCGAGCTGCGGTGCATCACCCTCGGCGTTGGAGGTACACGGTGACGTGTTCGTGTGCGAACACACTTTTTGGCAACTCCGCTGGGGACGAAGCTTTGAACGGTCTCCAGCCCGTTCTTGCTACGAAGAGATCGTCATCTAGGGTTTGCAATCTACAAAGGTAACATGAATACACAATTCACTTATATAGATGCAAATAATGCATATGTTGTTGCTAGATCGTCTATTGAGCATATTGTATCGGCTAGCCCTAGTTTTATCAATCATGCATCTAATTATGTGCAACAGCCGATTCAGAATAATCTTCATGCTTCAACTTCATATAATTTTAGCAACATGCAACATATGTATCCCAACTCCCATGCATCGGCAAACCCACAAATCTATATGCCGATGAACAACATGATGAGTTCGGTTAATCATGTTGAGACACCCCATGTAGGAACTTCCAATAGTATGCAACAAAGTGTTTCAACTTTTTATTCATCGGCAAATAACTTGCAGTATGTTAATCCAAACGTGCCGGTGGATAGGGGAATTGGCCATGCTACTACTAGTTATTCGGCCAATTACCCTGAAACATCGTATGCTACACCTCATGCTACAAATTTTTTGGCACCATACGCAATTGTAGATATTCGTGATTTGGCTTCGCACCTTCATGCTCATGGCCGAATAAGTGAGAATTCTACCAGAGCGCATGTGTATTTACCTAGTAATGTAGCATATCATGTTGCCCCTGCACAATTACAAAATTTCGGTAACACACCATTGCCGAAAGCGTCTCAAAGTATTGGGGGGCAATCCGATGAAGATTGGGCTGAAATTGGTCGAAAAAAGCTTAAAGATAGACTAGCTGCAATGTTTGCTGAATTTAGACAAGAACAAGCAACCTTGCGAATCAAAGAAAGAAAGAGTGGTGATTCGGATAACAAAGTTAATTCGGTTATTAAAAAAGCCGAAATAAATAGTATGTGTACCGAATCTATCAAAGAAAAAGAGGATGCCAAGGCATTGGAGAGTCACTCAAAAGTGGAACAAAGTATTATTCAAGTGATACAACCATCATGCTCTCCCAACATAATTGAAGAGGTATGTCTAGCAAGTGACTTGCCTATCTTCCGATTTGGTCGCAACTTTATTGTCGATGCTTCTATAAGAAAAATTCTCATAAGTAATTTTGAAAGACCAATGAAGAAGCGTAATTTACTTGTTAGCAACAAAATTGTTATAGACTATATCGGTCAACCCATTGCACCATTTATAAAGACCGATAATGATTTATTGTTGTGGCCAAATATTTCCCCGTTGCTTTATCTAAAGTTCATATCTAGTTGGGTAGCTTTGCTTATTTCTTACTTGGCTTGCATTTTGTCTCAATTGAGACATGTGTGTTCTAAATATTTTCGTATCGGAAGTTTAAAGCCAAGGTTAATTTCTTTTGAGAAATCCGATGCTAATATAATATCTTATCCAAAGACACCGGAGATAGAGTGAAAAACACAATGTATAGCCGAATGGGAAGATTCCAAATCTGAACCATTCGTTTGCTTATCTTCAAAGCCGTTCACACAGCAAGATCGGCTAGAAAGCGAGAAGTTTACCTTCAATTCAAGCATGTGTGACCAAATATTTGATTTATTGCTGAAAAATAATTACATAAGAATTCTTGATCACCATGTCAAGCCATGAATTCAAGGACGAATGTATTGTAGGTTGCATCATTCGTTCAAACATAATTTTGAGGATTGCAATATGTTTCGTCAAATAGTTAAATCGGCCATTGATAAAGGACGATTGAAATTTGTTGAGACACCAAGAGATGACCAGTCTATTCTGATTGATCTCGATGGCAGAAAGTTTTTTCATCGGCTGCTTCAAGCTGATCCATTTAAAGAGGAGGTAAAAACTGCAGGTGATGGGGTCAAGCTTTCAAGTAAAAAAGTTGTTGAAGAGCATAATGAACATAATTTTGAGGGCGAGAATTCCATCGAAGCTACAATGGAGACGCCAAGGATTGGGGGGCAACAAGCAAATCCAATGATTGGTGCAAGCACAACCAAACGAAACAAAGGCCGAAATAAGCGCAAGTGCAAGAGATCAAAAATCACCTTTGCTGAATTATTGGATAAATATCAAAAGAAGAGTGAAGAGAAGAATACTTATCGGCCAAATCATGCAAAGAAACCAAGATCACCCCCATGGCGCAAATATGAGGATTGGTATTGGCAAAGTGCAAATTTTAATGCAACATATTCATATCCTTATTTTGGGCCGCCGCCAATGCCGTGGATGCCTCCCTATGCTCATATAGATCCATATCCATCATGGGACATGTATGATACGAGGGCACACTCTCCGTCTTATTTTAGACCATCTAACCAATATTATGCAGCTCCGAGAAGATCAGCATTTGAACAATCACATGCTAAAGACCGTTTCGATCATAAGGAATCGGTCCAGTGCTCAAGGAATAGAAAGGAGGTGGTCAAGCAAGTTTATCGCGTTAAAAGAGATGGTCGTAAGAGTGCTACTTCAGATTTCATCTCAAAAGAAAAAGAGCCAACTAAAATGTTGACATTGGCTACTAAAGGCAATGAGATGAAGCAATCAATTGTTGAGATTCAATCAAGTGCCAAATCTGAAAGGAGGAAGTTGAGAGTGCCCAAGATAAAACAAGAATTGCCATTACTTCAAAGAAAATCGCAGCCGGGGTGCCCACTCGGCTTACCGTATTGGCAAAAGAAGAAAGTACAAAAGCTTAGTGCACAAGAACTTGAAAGGATGAACATGGCATGGGTTCCCAAAGGAAGTACTAAAAACAAGAATAATATGCAAGATTCCGTTGCAATAAGTGCGACAAAGGTGAAGAAAGAGAAGAGTGCAAGCTTCGAACAACCAAGTCGAGGGTTTGCACATCAGAATCTTTGGTTCAAACAACATCCATATTCTTCAACTATGTAATTAATGCATATGCCATGGAATTCATCCTTAGGTATGACTGGTTACCCTCCGTGGACTTATTTTGACCCATGGATGCAATATAATTTCTTACATCATGAAAGGGTATTACCAAATCATTATATGTTCGATTAGCTTCATTTTTGTTGCTAATCTCAATGACCAATATATACTTATCGTCCAAAGCACGTACAAAACAGCCGATGGAGTGTTGACATCGTGCTTAGAACAAACTTCGTGCAAGTTATTTTTCGGCACACAAGTTTTGCCGAAAAACAGGGGGGCATGTGTTGGCACCAGATTTTGGCATGGTCAAAAACATAATTAAGAAGGTCTCAAATGGAAAAATGATCAAAACGAGAAAGTTCCGTATCGTAAAAAGGAGAAATTTTGACAATTGGGCCATAGCCATCCGATCTCATCTCTAAGGCCGAAGTTGTATTCGAAGTATTGAGATTTTGTGTTCAGAACAGTATTCGGCTGATTACGCCCCCAACATGGCCTCTGATGGAAAAAGTTACAACTGCAAAGTTCTTCGTCTCATCGAAACGGACGATTTTGATATAAAGATCGTCCCCATCTAAGGTCGTACGCAAAAGTTATAGGCAAAACCGTGCGCTGCACCAATGTTGGCCGGATCATCCGGGCCGGGGTCCGGATCATCCGGGTAATTGAAGCACTAAGATTCTAGAAGGTTGGCGCTGAAGCCGGATGATCTGGGCCAACTCCCGGATGATCCGGGTAAAGGCCGGACAGTCCGGGCATTCGTCCGGACGTCCGGACAAGTTTTTCTGCTGCAGATGTTAGAAAACAGCCCGAAACTCCCTCAAGATGACCTCAGATAAAAAAGTGTTCAACAGAAAAGATGTGTGTCTCGTCGAGGCGGTTGATTTTCATATAACAATCATCTTAATCCGAGTTCGTATTCAAAAGTTACAGCCCGATTAGTGGACTGCTGTCAGAAATCTGGGCTTGGCCGGATCATCCGGGCCTAGAGCCGGACATCCGGGCCGAAGGTCGTGAGAAGTCCGAATTTGGTTAGAATTTGATGATTTGGACGGCAAGGCAAGTCCTTTTCTTGTACGGGAAGTCCATCCGCCTCTTATATAGACAAGAGGTGACGGCCGATTGAACAACACACAATCAAACAATCATCTACCACTTTTATCTTTTATCTTTTCTCCTTAACCCTAGTTCTTCTTCTTCCTCGTTCTTCGTTCGTTCTTCTTTTGTAGGGCGGCGAACCTCGAGGCCCTAGGGGCGGTCAGGCCGACCTAGGGCAGCCCATAGCCGCCGCGCGCCCTGACGGGGTCCCTCCCGGGCGTGTGGGGTTTCGGGTCTACAAAAGCGCCCGCCGGATTGTCCTGCGTACCGCGCTTTCTGGCGGGTCTCCTTCGACGTGAGCTGCAGTGCATCACCCCCAGCGTCGAGGGTACACGGTGACGTGTTCCTGTGCGAACAGTACCGGCGAAAGTTGCGCGGCATAAGAGAGGCTAGGAATGGTGGAAGGGTGAGAGTGCGTATAATCCATGGACTCAACATTAGTCAAAAGAAGAACGCGTAATACTTCTTGCAAAAATCTACAAGTTATCAAAAATACAGTATTACGCGCATGCTCCTAGGAGGATAGATTGGTAGGAAAAGGCCAACGCTCGTCAACGACCGCCACTCATAAGGAAGACAATCAATAAATAAAATTGTGCTCCAACTTCATCACAAAGCGGTTCACCATACGTGCATGCTACGGGAATCACAAACTTCAACACAAGCATTCTTTAAATTCATAATCACCCAACTAGCATGACTATTAATATCACTACCTCCATATCTCAAAACAATTATCAAGTATCAAATTGATCATAGCATCCAATTCAGTTCCTATGATAGTTTTTATTATACCCAACTTGGATGCCTATCATTCTAGGACCAATTTTATAACCATAGCAAATACCATGTTGTTCTAAAAGACTCTCAAAATAATATAAGTGAAGCATGAGAGACTAGCAATTTCTACAAAATTAAGCCAACACCATGCTCTAAAAGATATAAGTGAAGTACTAGAGCAAAAACTATCAAGCTCAAAAGATATAAGTGAAGTACATAGAGTATTCTAGCAAATTTAATCAAGTGGTCTTGTCCCAAAAGGTGTGTACAGCAAGGATGACTGTGGTAAACTAAAAAGCAAAGACTAATATCATACACGACGCTCCAAGCAAAACACATATCATGTGGCGAATAAAAATATAGCTCCAAGTAAAGTTGCCAATGAACGAAGACGAAAGAGGGGATGCCTTCCGGGGGCATCCCCAAGCTTAGGCTTTTGGCTATCCTTGAATATCTTGGGGTGCCATGGGCATCCCCAAGCTTAGGCTCTTGCCACTCCTTATTCCATAGTCCATCAAAGCTTTACCCAAAACTTGAAAACTTCACAACACAAAACTCAACAGGAAATCTTATAAGCTCCGTTAGTGAAAGAAAACAAAACCACCACATAAGGTACTGTAATGAACTCATTCTTTATTTATTTTGGTGATAAACCTACTGTATTCCAAGTTCATACCACTTAATACTAGCCATAGATGCATCAAAATAAGCAAACAACACACGAAAAATAGAATCTGTCAAAAACAGAACAGTCGGTAGCAATCTGTAACTAACGCAAACTTCTGGAACTCTAAAAATCCTACCGAGATAGGAAGTCCTGGAAAAGTTGTCTGTTGATCAGAAGAAAAAAGAATCAACGCAAAATCACGTTTCTGTGATTTAACAAAACTAATTTCATGCGCGCAAAGTTTCTGTTTTTCAGCAGAATCAAATAACCTAACATCATAGGTTATCCTATAGGTTCTACTTGGTACAAACACTAATTAAAACATAAAAACACATCTAAATAGAATGTATATGCAAAATTTATTACTAAACAGAAACAAAAATAAAAAACAAAAATAAAAGTGGGTTGCCTCTCAACTAGTGCTATCATTTAACGCCCCTAGCTAGGCATAAAAGCGAAGATAGATCTAAGTAGTGCCATATTTGGCACTCAATTCATAAGTAGCTCGCATGATTGATTCATAAGGTAATTTAACTTTCTTTCTTGGAAATTGCTCCATGCCTTTCTTTAATGCAAATTAGAATCTAATATTCCCTTCCTTCATATCAATAATCGCGCCAATCGTTCTAAGGAAAGGTCTACCAAGAATAATAGGGCAAGAAATATTGCAATCTATATCAAGAACGATAAAATCTACAGGCACAAAATTTCTATTTGCAACAATGAGAACATCATTGGTCCTTCCCATTGGCTTTTTAATGGTGGAATCCGCAAGGTGAAAATTTAAACAGCAATCATCAAGATCATGGAAACCTAGAATATCACATAAAGTTTTCGGAATTGTGGAAACACTAGCACCCAAATCACACAAAGCAAAACACTCATGATCTTTAATTTTAATCTTTATAGTAGGTTCCCACTCATCATTAAGTTTTCTAGGTATAGAAACTTCCAAATTAAGTTTGGTAAAAGCTTTATTTTGACTATAAGCATGAGGAGAATTAACAATGGATTGCAACAAGGAAATACAACCTTCTAAAGAACAATTATCATAATCAAACTCCTTGAAATCCGAGATAGTGGGTTCAATACTATTTAAAGTCATGACCTCTCCAATCCCACTTTTACCAAATTTAGCATCAAGATCTCAAAACTCTGAATTCTTGGGACACCTTCTAACTAAAGTTGACTCATCTCCAGTCCCATTATTATCAAGGTTCATATTGCAGAACAAAGATCTAATCGGGGACACATCAATAACTTTGAGATCTTCATCATTATTTTCATTGAAACTAGAAGAACATGCCTTTATAAAGCAATCTTTCTTAGGACGCAATCTAGCGGTTCTTTCCTTGCAATCATCAATGGAAATTCTCATTGCTTTGAGAGACTCATTGATATCATGCTTAGGGGGAGAAGATCTAAGTTTAAGAGAATCAACATCGAAAGTCTATCAACGTTCCTAGCCAAATCATCAACTTTGAGCAATTTTTCTTCAAGCAAAGCATTAAAATTCTTTTGAGAAATCATAAATTCTTCCACACTATTCTCAAAATCAGAGGGCATCTTATGAAAATTACCATAAGAATTATTGTAAGATTTTCCATAATTATTAGAGGAATTACTAGGGAATGGTCCAGAATTAAAGTTTCCTCTATAGGCATTGTTTCCAAAACTATTCCTACCAACAAAATTCACATCCATAGATTCATTATTATTCTCAATCAAAGTAGACAAAGTCATATCATTGGGATCAAGAGGAGTATTTTTAGTTGCAAACAACTTCATAAGTTCATCCATCTTTCCACTCAAAACATTGATTTCTTCTATAGCATTCACTTTTTTACTAGAAGATCTTTCGGTGTGCCATTGAGAATAATTAGCCATAATATTATCAAGAAGTTTTGTAGCATCTCCTAACGTTATTTCCATAAATGTGCCTCCCGCGGCCGAATCTAAAAGATTTCTAGAAGCAAAGTTCAAACCGGCATAAATTTTTTGTATGATCATCCATAAATTCAAACCATGAGTAGGGCAATTGCGAATCATCAATTTCATTCTTTCCCAACATTGAGCAAGATGCTCATGATCAAGTTGTTTAAAATTCATAATATCGTTCCTAAGAGTGATGATCTTAGCGGGAGGAAAATACTTAGAGATAAAAACATCTTTGCACTTGTTCCAAGAATCAATAATATTTTTAGGCAAAGACGAAAACCAAACTTTAGCATGATCTCTAAGTGAAAACGGAAATAACTTAAACTTAACAATATCATTATCCATATCTTTCTTCTTTTGCATATCACACAAATCAACAAAGTTGTTTAGATGAGTAGCGGCATCTTCACTAGGAAGGCCGGCGAATTGATCTTTCATAACAAGATTCAGCAAAGCAGTATTAATTTCACAAGACTGAACATCATTAAGAGGAGAAATTGGAGTACTAAGGAAATCATTATTGTTGGTATTGGAGAAATCACAAAATTTGGTATTATCTTGCGCCATGGCAACAAGTAATCCAACACACAAGCAAACAGAAAAGGCAAACGAAAAAGAGAGGAGGAGATTGGGAAAGAGAGGGCGAATAAAATGGCAAGGGTGAAGTGGGGGAGAGGAAAACGAGAGGCAAATGGCAAATAATGTAAATGCGAGGGAGATGAGTTTGTGATGGGTACTTGGTATGTCTTGACTTGAGCGAAGACCTCCCCGGCAACGGTGCCAGAAATCCTTCTTGCTACATCTTGAGCTTGCGTTGGTTTTCCTTGAAGAGGAAAGGGTGATGCAGCAATAGTAGCGTAAGTATTTCCCTCAGTTTTTGAGAACCAAGGTATCAATCCAGTAGGAGGCTCCTCAAAAGTCCCACGCACCTACACAAACAAACAAAGAACTCGCAACCAACGCAATAAAGGTGTTGTCAATACCTTCACGGCCACTTGCGAAGGTGAGATCTGATAGAGATAGTATGATAAGATAAATATATTTCTGGTATTTTATAATATAGATGCAAAAAGTAAAGATGCAAATAAAAGTAGATTGAAAGCTTATATGATAAAAGATAGACCCCGGAGCCATTGGTTCCACTAGTGGCTTCTCTCAAGATAGCATAAGTATTACGGTGGGTGAACAAATTACTGTCGAGCAATTGATAGAAAAGCGAATAATTATGAGATTATCTCGGCATGATCATGTATATAGGCATCACATCCGTGACAAGTAGACCGACTCCTGCTTGCATCTACTACTATTACTCCACACATCGACCGCTATCAACATGCATCTAGAGTATTAAGTTCATAAGAACAGAGTAACGCATTAAGAAAGATGTGATGATGTAGAGGGATAAACTCAAGCAATATGATATAAACCCCATCTTTTTATCCTCGATGGCAACAATACAATATGTGCCTTGCAACACTTTCTGTCACTGGGTAAGGACACCGCAAGATTGAACCCAAAGCTAAGCACTTCTCCCATGGCAAGAAAGATCAATCTAGTAGGCCAAACCAAACTGATAATTCGAAGAGACTTGCAAAGATAACTCAATCATACATAAAAGAATTCAGAGAAGATTCAAATATTTCTCATAGATAAACTTGATCATAAACCCAAAATTCATCGGATCTCGACAAACACAGCGCAAAAAGATTTTACATCGAATAGATCTCCACAAGAGAGGGGGAGAACATTGTATTGAGATCCAAAAAGAGAGAAGCAGCCATCTAGCTAATAACTATGGACCCAAATGTCTGTGGTAAACTACTCACAGCTCATTGGAGGGGCTATGGTGTTGACGTAGAAGGCCTCCGTGGTCGATTCCCCCTCCGACGGAGCACCGACGAAGGCTCCAAGATGGGATCTCGCGGATACAAAAGGTTACAACGGTGGAAATTGTTTTTCGTTGGCTCTCTGGATGTTTTCGGGGTACGTAGGTATATATAGGAGGAAGAAGTACGTCGGTGGCCCCTCATGGGGCCCAGGAGACAGGGGGTGTGCCCTATAGGGGTGGGCGCGCCCTGCTATCTCCTGGCCGCCTCGTTCACTTCTTGACGTGCACTCCAAGTTCTCCGGAGCACGTTCGTTCCAAAAATCACGCTCCAGAAGGTTTCATTCCGTTTGGACTCCGTTTGATATTCCTTTTCTTCGAAATACTAAAATAGGCAAAAAACAGCAATACGGGCTGGGCATCCGGTTAGTAGGTTAGTCCCAAAATGATATGAATATGTAACATAAAGCCCATAAACATCCAAAAGGGGAAGTATAATAGCATGGAACAATCAAAAATTATAGATACGTTGGAGACATATCAGACCTGCAAGTGCACAGGTTTGTAGGACAGTAGCAAATTTCCCTCAAGTGGATGACCTAAGGTTTATCAATCCGTGGGAGGCGTAGGATGAAGATGGTCTCTCTCAAACAACCCTGCAACCAAATAACAAAGAGTCTCTTGTGTCCCCAACACACCCAATACAACGGTAAATTGTATAGGTGCACTAGTTCGGCGAAGAGATGGTGATACAAGTGCAATATAGATGATAGATATAGGTTTTTGTAATCTAAAAATATAAAAATAGTAAGGTAACCAATGATAAAAGTGAGCGTAAATGGTATTGCAATGGTAGGAAACAAGGCATAGGGTTCATACTTTCACTAGTGAAAGTTCTCTCAACAATAATAACAAAGATAGATCATATAACAATCCCTCAAGATGCAACAAAGAGTCACTCCAAAGCCACTTATAGCGGAGAACAAATGAAGAGATTATGGTAAGGTACGAAACCACCTCAAAGTTATCCTTTCTATTTTATCTATTCAAGAGTCCGTAGTAAAATAACATGAAGCTATTCTTTCTGTTAAATCTATCATAGAGTTCATACTAGAATAACACCTTAAGACACAAATCAACCAAAACCCTAATGTCACCTAGATACTCCATTGTCACCTCAAGTATCCGTGGGCATGATTATACGATATGCATCACACAATCTCAGGTTCATCTATTCAACCAACACAAAGTACTTCAAAGAGTGCCCCAAAGTTTCTACCGGAGAGTCAAGACGAAAACGTGTGCCAACCCCTATGCATAGGTTCATGGGCGGAAACCGCAAGTTGATCACCGAAACATACATCAAGTGGATCACGTGATATCCCATTGTCACCACAGATAAGCACGGCAAGATATACATCAAGTGTACTCAAATCCATAAAGACTCAATCCAATAAGATAACTTCAAAGGGAAAACTCAATTCATCACAAGAGAGTAGAGGGGGAGAAACATCATAAGATCCAAATATAATAGCAAAGCTTGTGATACATCAAGATCCTGCCATAGAGAGAGAGAGAGATCAAACACATAGCTACTGGTACAAACCCTCAGCACCGAGGGTGAACTACTCCCTCCTCGTCATGGAGAGCGCCGTGATGATGAAGATGGCCACCGGTGAGGGATCCCCCCTCCGGCAGGGTGCCGGAACGGGCTCCCAAGAGGTTTTTGGAGGATACATAGGCTTGCGGCAGCGGAACTCCCAATCTATCTTGTTCTTCGATGCTTTTAGGGTATATGGGAATATATAGATGAAAGAAGTCGGTCGGGGGATGCTCGAGGGGCCCACAAGAGTGGAGGGTGCGCCCAGGGGGGTGGGCGCCCCCCTATCTCGTGGCTTCCTTGAAGCTTCCCTAGTTTGTACTCCAAGTCTCCTGGATCACGTTCATTCCAAAAATCACGCTCCCGAAGGTTTCATTCCGTTTGGACTCCATTTGATATTCCTTTTCTTCGAAACACTGAAATAGGCAAGAAAACAGCAATATGGGATGGGCCTCCGGTTAATAGGTTAGTCCCAAAAGTAATATAAAAGTGTATAATAAAGCCCATAAACATTCAAAACAAATAATAAAATAGCATGAATGCTTCATAAATTATAGATACATTGCAGACGTATCAGCATCCCCAAGCTTAATTCCTGCTCGTCCTCAAGTAGGTAAATGATAAGAGAAAGAATTTATGAAGTGTGAATGCTAGCAGGTGCACAAGTTTGATCAATGATAATTTCAATCACCTTTTCTAGCACGATTATATGTCATAACAGTAGTTCATCTCATAAAACTTCTCACGATTCAGTAACAAGCTATTCACATGTTAAAGTATAGACCATAAACTTTCTTGAAAACTAGCAAACCTCATTCTTCGTCATCAAACAATTGCAATTCATCTTATTTTCAGGAAGGGTCTATGTCAGAGCTTTGATTTAGCAAACTCCACATACTCAACTATCATATAGTCTTCTACAATTGCTAATACTCACGCAATACTTATGGTTATGGAGTTTTAATCGGACAGTGAGAAAGATAGGGGCTTATAGTGTTGCCTCCCAACGTATTCACATTTGGGTGATGTCAACAATAATAGTTCATGCTAACTTACATCCAATTGGATATATATATCAGGATCTTTCCAACACGAGGTGCTTGCCAAAGGATAAAATGAAAAAGGGAAAGGTGAAGATCACCTTGATTCTTGCATAAAGTAAAAGACATAAAGTAAAAGATAGGCCCTTCATAGAGGGAAGCAGAGGTTGTCATGCGCTTTTAGGGTTCGATGCACAAAATATAAATGCAAAAGAACGTCACTTTATATTGCCACTTGTATATGGACCTTTATTATGCAGTCTGTTGCTTTTATTGCTTCCATAACAAGATCGTATAAAGCTTATTTTCTTCACACTAATAGATCATAAATATTTAGAGAGCAATTTTTATTGCATGCACCGATGACAAGTTACTTGAAGGATCTTACTCAATCCATAGATAGGTATGGTGGACTCTCATGGCAAAACTGGGTTTAAGGATATTTGGAAGCACAAGTAGTATCTCTACTTGGTGCAAGGAATTTGGCTAGCATGAGGGGGAAAGGCAAGCTCAACATGTTTGAAAGATCCATGACAATATAATTTAACTGAGATGTGATAAAACATAACCCATTACGTTGTCTTCCTTGTCCAACATCAACTCTTTAGCATGTCATACTTAATGAGTGCTCACAATTATGAAAGATGTCTAAGATAGTATATTTATATGTGAAATCTCTCTTCCTTCAATATTCTTTCATGAATTGTTCAAATGACCAATACAATGCTTGCCAACCTTCAATAAATTTACAACCTCTACTTCTTAGATGTGAAGTCATTACTCCCCATGGGATAAGCAAATGGACATATATAATTTCAGATTTATGACATTCAACTCATTCAACCATTTACTCATAGGATATAAGTGAAGCACATGAGTAAATGACAAACTACTCAAAAAAGATATAAGTGAAGATCAATGAGTAGCTAATTAATTACACAGCTATATGAAGACTCTCTCTCATTAAGAATTTCAGATCTTAAGTACTTTATTCAAGCAACAGGCAAAACAAAATAAAATGACCTTGCAAGGATAGCACAACTCATGTGAAGAAGCAAAAACTTAGGCTCAACCGATACTAACCGATAATTGATGAAGAAGAAAGGTGGGATGCCTAATGGGGCATCCCCAAGCTTAGATGCTTAAGACTTCTTGAAATATTATCTTGGGGTGCCTTGGGCATCCCCAAGATTGAACTTTTGTTTCTCCTTAATTCCTCTCATATCATGGTTTCTCTTTTTATCAAAAGCTTCATCCACACCAAACTCAACAAGAACTCGTGAGATAGGTTAATATAAACCAATGCAAAACCTTATCATTTTCTACTATAACAAATCACTAAAATTTATTCAACATTTCAAACTAAATGCCTCTGTATATTTAACACTTATATCCTCAAATAGAATCATTAAACAAGCAAACATATGCAAACAATGCAAACATAACAGCAATCTGCCAAAACAGTACAGTCTGTAAAGAATGCAAGAGTATCAATACTTACATAACTCCAACAATTATGAGAAAAATACTAATATTTAGAAGATTTATCATATCTCATTATGCAAAAAGTTTCAACATTATACCATTCTCTGAGTTTTCTAGGTAATTTTTGCAACAGCGGTAAACTTTCTGTTTTCAAACAGCAACATGTATACTAGCAAAATAAGCATGGTTAAGGCTATCCTTGACATTTTTATTGAAAATAAAGATGCAAAACATTATTATAAATAACATCAAGCAAATACTAACAAAATAAAATGACGCTCCAAGCAAAACACATATCATGTGGTGAATAAAAATATAGCTCCAAGTAAAGTTACCGATGAACGAAGACGGAAGAGGGGATGTCATCCGGGGCATCCCCAAGCTTAGGCTCTTGGTTGTCCTTGAATATTACCTTGGGGTTCCTTGGGCATCCCCAAGCTTAGGCTCTTGCCACTCCTTATTCCATAGTCCATCGAATCTTTACCCAAAACTTGAAAACTTCACAACACAAAACTCAACAGAAAACTCGTAAGCTCCGTTAGTATAAGAAAATAAAACCACCACTTAGGTACGGTAATGAACTCATTTTAAATTAATATTGGTGTAATATATACTGTAATCCAACTTCTCTATGGTTCATACCCTCCGATACTACTCATAGATTCATCAAAATAAGCAAACAACACATAGAAAACAGAATCTGTCAAAAACAGAACAGTCTGTAGTAATCTGTATCAAACCTATACTTATGTAACTCCAAAAATTCTAAAAAATTAGGAAGTCCTAAGAAATCGGTGTAAAATTCCATAGCAAAAGGAATCAGATAATAATCACGTTTCTGTGCATTATCTAAACTAATTTACTGGGTGCAAAAGTTTCTGATTTTCAGCAGGATCAACACAACTATCACCGCAAGCTATCCTAAAGGTCTTACTTGGCACTTTATTGAAACAAAAGCTATAAAACATGATTAATACAGTAGCATAATCATGTGGACACACAAAAACAGTAAGGGTAAATATTGGGTTGTCTCCCAACAAGCGCTTTTCTTTAATGCCTTTCTAGCTAGGCTGATGATAACAATGATGCTTACATAAAAGATAAGAATTGAAACATAACGGGAGCATCATGAAGCATATGACTAGCACATTTAAGTCTAACCCACTTCCTATGCCTAGGTATTTTGTGAGCAAACAACTTATGGGAACAATAATCAACTAGCATAGGAAGGCAAAACAAGCATAACTTCAAGATTTTAAGCACATAGAGAGGAAACTTGATATTATTGCAACTCCTATAAGCATATGTTCCTCCCTCATAATAATTTTCAGTAGCATCATGAATGAATTCAACAATATAACCAGCACATAAAGCATTGTTTTCATGATCTACTAGCATAGAAAATTTACTACTCTCCACATAAGCAAATTTCTTCTCATGAATAGTAGCAGTATCATAAGAGACTCGAATACTAAAAATTGTTTCCACAT
The DNA here is from genome assembly GCF_018294505.1 of Triticum aestivum. Lineage (NCBI taxonomy): Eukaryota > Viridiplantae > Streptophyta > Magnoliopsida > Poales > Poaceae > Triticum > Triticum aestivum. The sequence continues at coordinate 375,930,905 of NC_057801.1, read as the reverse complement.
TAAAAGAGTAATGTTCAGAAAAAGGGTAATCATAATCATGACAAGTTTTATAAATATTATCATCACTACTTCTTATAGCATAAGTTTCATCACAATAATCATCATAAGTAGCAACTTTGTTCTCATCATAATCAATTGAAACCTCTTCCAAGATAGTGGAATCATCACTAAATAAAGTTGACACTCTTCCAAATCCACTTTCATATTCATCACAATAAGGTTCAACATCTTCCAAAATAGTGGGATCACTACTTCCTAAAGTTGACACTCCTCCAAACCCACTTTCATCAATATAATCATCATAGGTAAGAGGCATGCTATTATCATAATAAATTTGCTCATCAAAACATGGGGGACAAAAAATATCATCTTCATCAAACATAGCATCCCCAAGGTTGTGGCTTTGCATATCATTAGCATGATGGGTATTCAAGGAATTCATACTAACAACATTGCAATCATGCTCATCATAGAAAGATCTAGTACCAAGCATTTTAATGCATTCTTCTTCTAGCAATTGAGCATAATTTTCCTTACCACCATTTTCACGAAAGATATTAAAAAGATGAAGCGTATGAGACAAACTCAATTCCATTTTTTGTAGTTTTCTTTTATAGACTAAACTAGTGATAAAACAAGAAACAAAAATATTCGATTGCAAGATCTAAAGATATACCTTCAAGCACTCACCTCCCCGGCAACGGCGCCAGAAAAGAGCTTGATGTCTACTAGACATCCTTCTTCTTGTAGACGTTGTTGGGCCTCCAAGTGCACAGGTTTGTAGGACAGTAGCAAATTTCCCTCAAGTGGATGACCTAAGGTTTATCAATCCGTGGGAGGCGTAGGATGAAGATGGTCCCTCTCAAACAACCCTGCAACCAAATAACAAAGAGTCTCTTGTGTCCCCAACACACCCAATACAAGGGTAAATTGTATAGGTGCACTAGTTCGGCGAAGAGATGGTGATACAAGTGCAATATAGATGATAGATATAGGTTTTTGTAATCTGAAAATATAAAAACAGCAAGGTAACTAATGACAAAAATGCACGTAAACGGTATTGCAATGGTAGGAAACAAGGCATAGGGTTCATAATTTCACTAGTGCAAGTTCTCTGAACAATAATAACATAGATAGATCATATAACAATACCTCAACATGCAACAAAGTGTCACTCCAAAGCCACTAATAGCGGAGAACAAACGAAGAGATTATGGTAGGGTACGAAACCACCTCAAAGTTATCCTTTCTGTTTTATCTATTCAAGAGTCTGTAGAAAAATAACATGAAGCTATTCTTTCCGTTCAATCTATCATAGAGTTCATACTAGAATAACACCTTAAGATACAAATCAACCAAAACCATAGTGTCACCTAGATACTCCACTGTCACTTCAAGTATCTGTGGGCACGATTATACGATATGCATCACACAATCTTAGATTCATCCATTCAACCAACACAAAGTACTTCAAAGAGTGCCCCAAAGTTTCTACCGGAGAGTCAAGACGAAAACGTGTGCCAACCCCTATGCATAGGTTCATGGACGGAACCCGCAAGTTGATCACCAAAACATACATCAAGTGGATCACTTGATATCCCATTGTCACCACAGATAAGCACGGCAAGACATACATGAATTGTTCTCAAATCCATAAAGACTCAATCCGATAAGATAACTTCAAAGGGAAAACTCAATTAATTACAAGAGAGTAGAGGGGGAGAAACATCATAAGATCCAACTATAATAGCAAAGCTCGCGATACATCAAGATCGTGCCATAGAGAGAACACGAGAGAGAGAGAGATCAAACACATAGCTACTAGTACATACCCTCAGCCCCGAGGGTGAACTACTCCCTCCTCGTCATGGAGAGCGCCCGGATGATGAAGATGGCCACCAGTGAGGGATCCCCCCTCTGGCAAGGTGCCGGAACGGGCTCCCGAGAGGTTTTTGGTGGCTACAAAGGCTTGTGGCGGCGGAACTCCCGATCTATCTTGTTCTTCGATGTTTTTAGGGTATATGGGACTATATAGGCGAAAGAAGTCGGTCGGGGGATGCTCGAGGGGCCCACGAGAGTGGAGGGCGCGCCCAGGGGGGTGGGCGCGCCCCCTATCTTGTGGCTTCCTCGAAGCTTCCCTGGTTTGTACTCCAAGTCTTCGGGATCACGTTCGTTCCAAAAATCATGCTCCCGAAGGTTTCATTCCGTTTGGACTCCGTTTGATATTCCTTTTCTTCGGAACACTGAAATAGGCAAGAAAACAACAATATGGGTTGGGCCTCCGGTTAATAGGTTAGTCCCAAAAGTAATATAAAAGTGTATAATAAAGCCCATAAACATTCAAAACAGATAATAAAATAGCATGAATGCTTCATAAATTATAGATACGTTGGAGACATATTAGCTAGCGGCATCCTTTATCTCAAGCGCCATAGTAGATATTCTCTCTTCGTGCTGGCGCCGGGCAGCCTGTTCGGCCTTTAATTCAGTAGCTGCCTTTTCAGCAGCCGCATTGCTCATCCTGGCCTGCTCTTTAGCCCGGGCAAGCTCAGCCCAAAGGGTCTCAACTGCAGCAGCATTATCTGAAGTTATGCATACTTCAGTATGCAATTTCTCAGCGTCATCATAATACTTGCATATACTGAGTGCCTCAAAGACATACCTTGTGCCTCGTCGAGTCGCCTGTTCATAAGCTTGATGTCGTCATCCGCTACATCAACTTTCTGGTTCAGATGTTCAATCTCTGTAGCTTGGGCAGTCGCCACAGATGTAACAGCATGTGTTTCAATTAGTCAGATCATTTCCCGGGCATATATTTCTTGATCCTCTTATTGCCTCCCTTTGGACACCAACCAGAGTCTTAGGGGCTAGTATCTATACACAGGCGCATTTGGCATTTATAACACAATTAAAAATATTACATTACGTACCTCGAAGCCTCTTAGTAGGCTCGTAAAGGCTTCATTCAATCCGCTTTTCACGGACCGAACCCTCTAAACTACTGTACCCATCAAAGTACGATGATCCTCTGAGACGAACGCATGATGCAATGTGTCCATCCAGGTATCCGGCGCCTCCGGACCCAGAGCATATTGTGCCGCCCCTTGGAAATCAGATATTCCGGGGCCTTTATTGGTGGTTCCCGTAGAAACTGCACACCACGGACCCTGGACGGCCGAAGTGTCACCTTCGGGCCTGGTCTTCACTGCCCCTCGCACCGCTTGATCGGGAGAGAGCCTCTAGGACGACACCTCAGTGTCGTCTGCCATATCGGGCAAGGAAATCTGTGGAGGTGTCTCGCTGTCCATCATCTCTGGAGGAAGATCCCCTGACGAGGAAGACTGTTGAGGAAGGTTGCATGCCGGACTACAAACATATATTTTAAATGTTACCTTTGCAACCAGGAAAGAATGGGACATGTTTAAAACACCCTTGTTCACTTATGATTCAGCTAAAGGCCTATCTTTACGGAGGGATTGCGTGTCAACGTCACCTCCCGAACTGGAACCCCCTAACAGGGATATCTTCCCCCGCTTAGAAGCCTCTATCTTTAAGTCTTCGGAGGTGGTCCTCTTCTTCGCATGAGGAGAAGGGATGTCGATTTTTCCTTCCCTTCCATTTTCAGAAGAGGGAGTTCCAATCTCCCTGGACAAAGTGCCCGGTGTGCCCCTAGAATGGGGGCCACCTTGGTCCTCCCTTCTCTCCTCCTTGTCTTCCCTCGCTGGCATTTGGTATGGTGCCGGAGCCAGCATCCTTGTTAGCACCGGATCAGCTGAGTCTTCAGGAAGAGGGGCCGAACACCTAATTCTCTCTGCCTTCTTTATCTAGCCCTGGCCGAGTATGATTTTCTCAATATATTGTTGTGAGGAATTTGACTAAACCATGTTCGGGAGTCGAGTACTTACGGAGGTATCTGGATGATAGCAGTCAAGGACGGTGTCTTCTGTGGTATCCAGCCACTATTTTCGTGCCCCGAGGAATAATTTCCAAATTACTCTAAGAGTCGTGCGAGAGAAATGCTATAGGGTTCATGGTCCTTCCTGATTAAACTCCCACATGTGGAGAGGTCGTCGCTGGCACGGTAGGACCCGACGGACTAACATTACTTGGATCACATTGATAAGACCGATGTCCTTCTCAATAAGGCTCCGAATGCGGCTTTTGTAGTGTCCGCACTTCATCAATTGATCCCCAGTCCAACCCCTTATTAATCCATGATGCAAGTTGTAGCGGAGGACCGGATCGGAATGCAAGTGTAGCTACCCATTTGTTACCACGAGGTTCAGTGATGTAAAGCCACTACCGCTGCCATAGGTCGGAAGTTTCTGTGAAGGAACCACTTGGCCAAGTAGTATTCACAAGTTTGCTCACTGCCGCACCACCGCACTCTGCCTGTTTCCCGTCGACTACCTTCGGCTTCACATTGAATGTCATAAGCCACAAGCTGAAGTGTGGGGGAATACGGAGGAAGGCCTCGCACATGATGATAAACGCCGAGCCGTGAAGAAAGGAGTCCGGAGCTAGATTGTGAAAATCTAGCCCATAATAGAACATGATCCCTCGAATGAAGGGATGAAGAACGAACCCTAGCCCTCGGAGGAAGTGGGAGATGAATTCGACCCTCTCGCCGGATCTGGGGGTAGGAATAACCTGCCCTTGAGCAGGAAGCCTGTGGAGGATTTCCGCGGTCAGATATCTTGCCTCCCGAAGCTTCGCGATATCCTCCTCTATGATGGAGGAAGTCACCCATCGGCCTTGAGGGCTGGGTCCAGACATGACTGGGAGGCGCGAACCGATTAGCTTGAACCTTGGGTGTTGGAGCTCAAGGTGGGAGAGGTTGATGAAGGGCTTGGCGTAAAGGAAGAAGGACGAGTCTTTGCTCCTTTATAAAGGCAATGAATATCAAACGTCCCTCCTAGGCCTTAAAACATGCCTATTCCCAAGGAATCATGCCAACAGAATGGTTGGGTTATCCACGCCCATGTTGATGAGAATCCCACAATAAAGGGGACACAATCTCTGCTTTGACAAGACGTGCCAATAAAACCGCATCTCGAAATATGGAGCGGCAGGCTAAACACGGTTCGAATAATGGTCGGGCGATGATGTGATGTCACGCTACAAAAAGTTGTCAACAGATTGGGCTCGTGAAATATTACACTCTCTATGGTTGTGTGTGGGATTTGTTTTGTAGAGCCGGACACGTTTTCTGTGTTCACAGACTATTTTGGAGTATTTGGAGAAGGAACCTGCCTTGCAATGCCGAAGACAATCTGCGCGCCGGACACCTAATCATTGAAGCCTGGTTCACGGGCTACTGAGGGAGTCCTGGATTAATGGGTCCTTGGACGGTCGGACTATTAGCATGGGCCGGACAGTTGGGCTTTGAAGATACAAGATAGAAGACTTCCTCCCGTGTCTAGATGGGACTCTCCATGGCGTGGAAGGCAAGCTTGGCAATTCGCATATGTAGATTCATTTCTTTGTAACCGACTTTGTATAACCCTAGTCCCTCCGGTGTCTATATAAACAGGAGGGTTTAGTCCGTAGAGGCAATCATAATCATATAGGCAAGGATTCTAGGGTTTTAGCCATCACGATATCGTGTTAGATCAACTCTTGTAATACTCACATTCATCAAGATCAATCAAGCAGGAAGTAGGGTATTACCTCCACAGAGAGGGCCTGAACCTGGGTAGACATCGTGTCCCCCGCCTCCTGTTACCATTAGCCTTAGACGCATAGTTTGGGACCCCATACCCGAGATCCGCCGGTTTTGACACCGACACAAACCACACAATGTTTTCTTCGACACCTACCTGTAACTGAAGTAATTCTATACGGGCTCATTTGGATTGCATGATTCTAAATACGCAGGGATAGGAGGAAAAACACTGGAATAGGATAGGAATGCACACGGGGCAGAGCAGCAGCACGAGCGAGGGGGCGAGCAGCAGCAGCCGCGTGAGCGAGCGAGCGAGTGCCGGAGCAGCAGCAGCGCGAGCGAGTGAGCGAGAGCCGGAGCAGCAGCAGCAGCAGTAGCGTGAGCGAGCGAGAGCCGGAGCAGCAGCAACTGGGCGAGCGATTGAGCGAGCGAGAGCCAGAGCAGCAGCAAATCCGGCTGGTATGGACGCGGCCTCCGAAGGGGCCTCACACTGGAGGAGAGCCGCCATGGAGATGACGCCCGCGGCACCGGCTTTGAGGTATCCGCTCCATGGGAGTGCGGGATGGAGCGCCATCGGCGATGGGAGGTCGAGTTAAGGAGAAGGTGTGATGAGATGAGTGTACAACCTCTTTGGTGGCACCGAGTAGGCATCGGCTTCGTCTGAGGAGTCGGTGACGATGTTGCGGTTCCAGTGGAGCAGGTTAAGGCGGCACTGTGGGGATGTAGCAGCCGCGATAGACGAGGCAATCGTTGGAGCAGCTCCTTGGAGGTGGAGGACGGGGCGGTTGAACCAACGGGACGACGAGATGGACAACAGATCCTCATCCGGGAAGGTGGATGAGGGACGTCGAGCTGTTGCGGTGGACGATGTCATCGGGGAAGAGGCTCCGGCTGGGCAGCGGTGAGGTGGTGGGCAGAGGAGGGTGGGGTTTCGCGGCTGGAGCAGAGAGGTTTTGGCGGCTTGGGATTTCGAATGGTGAAAAGTAGGCGATGGGACGGGGGAACCATGACTTAGGGACGCGGTTATCCAAAATGTAGGGTGTGTTACGAAAGTACCCCCACCGATTTGAACTAGCGGCCCTTTCAGCTCAGGGTTAGAAGGGGGATTTCACATGTTGAGATTTGGCAGCTCGAGGGAGTTTTCGCGCGCGTTGTAATTTCGGCATAGCAAGGCACCAGTCTTGGGAGCAGGATATCGGAATTTTCGGGATATAACAAGGCGTGGGTTGAATTTTAGGGACAAGCCTAACGTGTAATATTGTACTTGTACATACCAAATCAATTCGCACTTCCCTCAACGAAAAAAACGAAAAAATATAACTATTCACACCACACAAAGAGAGTCTTGTCCCGTTTTACTATACAAATGCTATTCAAATCTACTCCCTCCTTCCATCTATATAGAGCCTAATGCGTTTTTCGAGGCTAACTTTGACCAAATATTAGAGCAATAATATATGACATGCAACTTACACAAAGCACATCGTTAAACTCATGTGTGAAAGGAGCTTTCAATGATATAATTTTCACATTGTGCATGTCATGTACTATGAATATTGTCAATAGTCAAAGGCGGTCTTAAAAAACGCATTTGGCCTTATATAGAAGGAGGGAGCATGAATCCATGTTATGTCCAATTAAATTTTTTCGCTGGCTGTATAATGCATGTAACCTACTCATAGCAACATTTTAGTGCATTCCAAATGTTTATACTACCGCTGCAATTCGAACTGAATTTGAATTTGTTTCTCTATTTCAATAAGAATCTACAATCATGATTGTTGCCAACTTCAACCATCATTCGTGTCTTACCTTAACAACACACCACATGATTACTATAGAGATAGATATGAAATATGTGTACTACATGAACTCGAATTCAATTTTTTGAATACACTTGATCTTGATTCCAAATAATAGTACATTTGATGTACTAACTATATATTCATAATCTAAACCATGTTCCATACGTACACCGTGTTTATCACACAAAGTATAGTGCCCCGCCCCCTACGTTATGACAAGTATTTAGCCTTGAGCTGCAAAAGCCACACATTAGCCCAAATTATAATCAATGTTCTATACATTATATGTAGTACTAGCAAGATGCCCATGCGTTCCACGGAACACCAACATGATCAAGGGGAGGCCTTATTTGCAAATATGGAGAGGGGTGTGCATATCTTTTTTCAAAATTGCCATAGTTTCCTTCCTATCCGTCAGATATAAATCGGACGACCTATATTGGAGGATGGCAGGAACACCATCATCAACAACTCTATTTTTTATAGGAGTAGAGATAAAATATATTATATGTAGTATAACATGTTCATAATCACACCATGTGTATCACCGTTATATATATTCACGCATTCGTCGGTTTAAAACACTATGATAAATTCTTAAAATATCTAAATTCACTTTTTATAATGAATTATGATCTCTATTTGCCTTTTACACCCACACAATCCTCATATCTTTGTAGCTAGAACTAACTTTCTCTCGTGCGTGCACACGCCCGCATCCCTCTCACCCTCCCTCGGCATTCTCTAGCTCCATCACGCAAATTCATCTTTTCACTTTAGTTCGTTCACCCATGGTGTGTGTAGGCCCCCCCAGCTCATTGTTTACGAAACACATCGATCGATATGCCTCTCTAGCCAGGTGTGCCTACCACAAACACAAGCTTCCCCTCTTCTCTTCTCACCGTCCATGCCTCACTCCCACCACTCTTTTCATTGATCTCGTACTCGCACACTCATTCCCCCTCGATATAGTATGCCTCTCGCACCACCTCCTAGATGCATCCCTCTCTCTCTCTCTCTATCCTTCTCCCCGGGCCTTATTTGCTTCTAACACATACATGCATGTATACCAATCGATCTCCCTACATATACCTAGGTCGACTTTAACTATTTTCCCCCCACCCATCGATCGACGTACCTCACAAGTTATGACTCTCCTTTCTCTGACAAAGGACGATTGATCTTCTATGTAGCTACGTCTGCTTACCACATCCATATCATCACTACTAGGGAAAACCCTATACACAGAATCTTAGCAGCAGCGCAGCTCAAAAAGGAGCGCTGCTGCTAATTAGCAGTAGCGCGGGTGTGGAAAACCCGCTACTAACAAGTGTTTAGCAGTAGCGCGCTCGGTGTAACCCGCGCTGCTACAAATATCGACCGACAGTGCCCACCCAACTCCATTTAGCAGCAGCGTGGTGCCGCGAACCGCGCTACTGCTATAGCTGTAGTAGTAGCGCGGTTTTTCCGAGGTCGCTGCTGCTAATTTTCAAAATGGGCACACTTTTGGTCCCGATTAGCTATAGCACTTGTGCCGAAAGCATGCTGCTGCTACTTTCTTAGCAGCAGCGCGTTTTACGTCCCGCACTACTGCTAACCCGCACCAACCCACCACCTTTTCCCCACCCGTCCTCCCCCTCCCCCTCCTCTCTTCACTTTACCCTACCTCTCCCACTCTCCCTCTTCTTCTTCCTTAATACTTCTCCCCCATTACTCTCCCTCTTCTACCTACCTTTCTCTCTCTTCATTACTCCTACCTAACTGCACCACCTCCATTAATGCATCTCCTTTCTCTTTTTCCTTCCCCCTCCACTAGTTGAAGTTGTCTCCTCCCAAATTAGGTAGCTAGGTAGATGTAGCATTTAGTTAAGTGACCTATTTGCCCCCTAACTAGATCTATCTTTGTCAAGAAGAGCTTTGTGCACTTTTGATCTCCCTACATCATCATCTCCATCGTGTGCTCGATCTCGAGATAGAGGTGATTAAAATTTCATGCTTTTGCAAAATGGAAATATGTTTATGTGTGTGTGATATGTTTATGGAAATTCTGTGTGTGGCATGAGTTGATGCCAAATTGTGCTTTTGAGTTGCCTATGTTTTGCCGAAATGTCGATTTATTTCTGTTTCGGCGAATTCCGGGCAAACTCTAGATCTATATATGTCCTATTTTTAAGGAAGGTCATGCCGAATTTTTGTATGAATTTGATGCATGCACGCATTTTTATAATCAATTTGTTTATTATTACCGTGTAGAGTCGACGATGGTCAGTGGAACGATGGTGGACAGGTGGTTGCGGTCGGCGGTGCAAGACATCAAAGAAAATAACCGGACAGAGGTTTTATGTCCGTGTCGAAAATGCAAAGGAATAGTTTGGCTCAACCCCCATGACAATGGTCGTGTCGAAGCGCACCTGCTCACACTACAAAAAAAATACACTTCCGTGATGATACGTGTTTGTCACAGTAGGTCGCGTTTTTTGTCATTCATGTACATCCATGACGATTTTATGACAGAATCAAGATAGTCATACCTGTGCTATCGTAGAAGTGTTCCATGACATTACCAAAATTATCATCACGCAAGTGTCCACTTCCATGATGATAAATCAAGCGTCACAGAAGTGCTTTCGTCAAGGGTGACCGACATGTGGCATCCACCGTAACGGAACACCGTTAAGATATCGGGTCGGGTTTTGGATCCGATAACCCGTTAACAGCCCTGACCAATGGGGATTTTCCATGTGTAAAATCATCATTGGCTGAAGGAAACACATGTCAGCACATCGTTGGGACAGATGTCATCCACTCATTGGACGGAAGGCTCCTATGATACGTCGACACATGGCACGGCCCAACAGAGGCCCACTCCTGTGAAAAGGCCGGCCCAGTAAAAATTAGCAGGCCAGCCCATATTAGGCCTACTTGTGTCAGGTCCATTTAAGCCCACGGCCCATATGAGATGTGCCAATTCGGCTCGTCAACGGCCCGTTAAAGATTTGACACCATTGTAGCCCATCGTCAGTTCGAGCCTGTTAACAGCCCGCTATATATTTGGGCTCAATATCGGCCCGATGAGATTTCGGCCTGTTAACGACCCATTTAATTGATGGGCCAATTTTCAGGATGTACATCTTTCGGCCTTTTAGCGACCCATTTAAATGTTGGGCTAATTTCCGGCCCGGTGTGTATTTCAGCCTGTTGACGGCCCATAAATCTGATGGGCCATTTGTTGTCGGACCTGAGTTTCGGCCTTTTAGCGGTCCATTTAAGTGTTGGGCCAATTTCTGGCCCGGTGTCACTTTCATCCTATTGACGGCCCATAAATCAGTTGGGCCATTTGTAGTCGGACTTGAGTTTTGGCCTTTTACTGACCCATTTAAGTGTTGGGCCAATTCCCGGCCCTGTGTGCCTTTCGGCCTATTAACAGACCATAAATGAGTTGGGCCACTTGTAGTCGGACCTTAGTTTTGGCCTTTTAACGGCCCATGCCCTTCATGGTCCAATACCAGCCCGGTTTCTCTTTCGGCCTGCTAAAGGCCCACAACACAGTTGGGACATTTACAATACGACCTGACTTTCGGCCTCTTTCCAGCCCATGGTCTTCATGGTCCAGTACAAGCCCGCTGTCTCTTTCGGCCTGCTAAAGGCCTACAGTATAGTTGGGCCATATGTAGCCTACACTTAGTAACGGCCTGTTAACGGCCCGTGAAATAAATTGGGGCCACCTGTTGCCCGCTTCGATGTCGGCCTGTTAACGACCCAGGAGGTAAGAGGGTCGACCATTAACTTTCGGCCTAGTAACGACCCATTAACTTAATGGGCCCACTAAAGTTCGTACATGTCTTTAGGCCAAATTAGATAATTTGAGCCCATTACGACGAGCAATTATGCACAGGACCAAAATCCATCAAGCAAAGGTATGGCATACAAGGAATAATGTTGCACATCCAGCATATATTACAGGAAATTACATCCACTGGGCAATCAAAGATTAATGCCAGTGCAAATAAATGAGCAGAACCTAACCATCTACAACGTCACAATCTGCAACCTCAGCACAGATGACGCCCATAAGCATGTGGGCAAGTTCTTTCTGCTTTGCTACACTGTCTCTGAAAACATTGACCAGTTGTTGTGTCGCACGACTCTGCACCTCTGATTCATCCACCATTTCCATCATTGCTTCAGCCATTAATTGGTTCACAAACATACATTTATTCTGTTGCATTCGAGACAGAGGATACTTAACAGATTCAGATGGCGATTTTGGCAGGCTTGTATTATTGATAGTGGAGAGCGTCTCGACCACTGCATCTAACATAAATTAGGACGGGAACCAAACAGATTAATCATGAGTTATTGCCATATTACCTAGCCTAGATTTACTGGAAAGAAACAATGGGGTTGCCTTGCTGTTTTCAGAGTTTGTCTTCTTATCTTCAGCAGCCTGCACAAAATTAACACACTAGCATTGCTATCATTGGCCAAGTCAGATAATTGGAAAGCAACATTGACACAACAAACGTTTGGGCAACTAGCCTACACCAAATTAACACAATATGGCACAGCTATCATAAGCCAGGTAAGGTAGTACGAAAGCAACATCGACACAATGAATGAATGGGCAACCAGAGAAGCACTACAATTCAGTAATGTGCGTGATATGAGATAGTACATTCATGCAACTCAGTATGCAAAACTACCAGGCAGTTTTCCTTACAAAAATCAACATTGGTGCCTTTAACATTTTGCTACAACTAATTTTAGATCAGATAAAGGTTAGATTCACGCCAATTAACAAAATACATGTTGATGTAAAAATATAGTGATATACAACAGGTACTTACATCAGCATTGGAGCATAGAGAATTCCCGCAAGATATTTTCCTCGAATACGATCCCAATGGAGGAAGTCTTCTATCGTTTAACCTTATTTTCTAAAAGAGAGATGGGTAAGCACATGTAGAAAATATGATCAGAATGCTATAAAATTTCATGATGCGAGGATACGCACACGCTTCTTAGAATGGAGTTGACATTCTTTTGCTGGACTGGAGCGGACTAGTTCTTTGGCCACTGGAATCTGCTTATTATCAGTGGGAGTTGGATTTCTCTGTGCTGGAGCAGTATCTATGAAAAATGGAGTTGGTTTATTATCTCCTGGCATTTGGATCTTTTGCAAAGACCTGGTTTGTAACTCTTCAGATTCTAACATATGCATGCCTTATATAGAAGAATGGTGATTCAGTTATAAAACATGCTACAACAGAGATGGAATAGGTACTGAAGAATAGAAAGGCATGACATATTGACATGTATTCCCTCCATCCGGAAATAAATGGACAGGTCTAGGCGTATTTCAGTTCTAGATACATCCAGTTTTATCCATTTCTGTGACATTTAATCTGGACGGAGGGAGTATGATGTAAGAGCTAGGGATACGACAGGACAACACAGTAAAAAAACACTGAAAAACCCACTGCAGAACCAAAGTATTCAAACCGATTGATATGAGATAGTACACTCATGCAGCTCAAGATGCAAAACTACCAGGCAGTTTTCCTTATAAAAATCAACATTATGGCCTTTAATCATACATTTTGCTACAACTAAATTTAGATCAGATAAAGGTTGGATTCACGCTGATTAACAAAATACATGCTGATGTAAAAAAATAGTGATATACAACAGGTACTTACATGTACATTGGAGCACCGAGACTTCCTGCAAGAATCTTTCCTCATAAACGATACCATTGCAGAAATTCTTCTATTTGTTAAGCTTATTTTCTAAAAGAGAGATGGGTAAGAAACATGTAGAAAATATGATCAACATACTATAAAATTTCATGATGCAAGGATACGCACACGCTTCTTAGAATTGAGTTGACTTATTTTTGCTGGACTGGAGCGGACTAGTTCTTTGGCCAGTAGATTCTGCTTATTATCAGTAGGAGTTGGGTTTCTCTGTGCTGGAGCAGTATCTATAAAATTGGAGTTGGTTTATTATCTCCTGGCGTTTGGATCTTTTGCAAAGGCCTTATTTGTAACCCTTCAGATTCTAACATAGTCGTCTTCCCCTTGCATGCCTTGTATAGAAGAATGGTGCTTTAATTATAAAACATGCGACAGCAGAGAGATGTAATAGGTACTGAAGAATAGAAAGGCATGACATATTGACATGTATTCTGTCGCGACCGGTTTTCCGGGTATTAATTCCCAGAAAATGGCCCTTGTGCTCATCATCCCCAAGATTACTGTTAGCTGATGAGGCACCAACTTGATACAGAAATTCCAAGCAAAACACAAAATGTGTAGTACAAGACCATTCTGGTCTGTGAGTACAACAAATGGTTTCTAGTGGTTGATGGCGGAAGCGGGTTGTGAATCATCAGTGTCTATGGGACTCCATTTCCCACAGGAACAGCTGACCAGGCTAACTCCTATCTTCGCGAGGCTGCTATCACCATTGCTTAGGTTCCGGGGCTGTCATCATGGTCGCTCCTCTCCGCGCAAGAAATCTGGCCAAGACAATAGCTAGGGACAAGCCAGTGAGTACTTTGAATGTACTCGCAAACATTATGAACACGTGTATAATATAACAACGATGTTCCGAAATATTTATGCTCATGACTTCAGTCACAAAAGGTAAATATATCTCTGATGCGTGTAAGCAGGTTATTTATGAAAATGCAATAACATATTAATAATAAAAGGCACCGATCGGGTGTCTGAAGCGACGCCTCGAAAGGTCAGTAAATAAAGAGGAATACCTCAGTCGGGCGTCTGAGCGACACCACATAAAGGGCTTATAAAAGAAATGCCACAGTTGGGCGTCTCAGCGACACCACATAAAGGGCTTATAAAAGAAATGCCACAGTCGGGCGTCTCAGCGACACCACATAAAGGGCTTATAAAATAAATGCCACAGTCGGGCGTCTCAGCGACACCACATAAAGGGCTTATAAAATAAATGCCACAGTCGGGCGTCTCAGCGACACCACATAAAGGGCTTATAAAAGAAATGCCACAGTCGGGCGTCTCAGCGACACCACATAAAGGGCTTATAAAAGAAATGCCACAGTCGGGCGTCTCAGCGACACCACATAAAGGGCTTATAAAAGAAATGCCACAGTCGGGCGTCTCAGCGACACCACATAAAGGGCTTATAAAAGAAATAACAACCATGCCACAGTCGGGCGTCTGAGCGACACCACATAAAGGGCTTATAAATAGTCACAGTGAATACCCAGGAGGTGAAACCATCCCAGGGATACTCGGTATTTCAATTAATATAAAGGTGTTAGTCCATAATAAAAGTAATGATCATCATAAGTCTCAAGTCACGATCCATGTTCTGGTTTAGCAGTTTTTTCTCCTCCGAAGACCGACACTAAGACCGACACTTGACCCATCTCAGACTGTAATCCTTAACCATGGACACGGCTATTTGAATAGGTTTAATCTCTGCAGAGGGTGTACTCTTTACCCACGAGTAACGGATTCCTTTAGTCCATCAGGACTAATTCCGTCTACGGTCTTTTTGTTGAAGACACACCTAACTTCCACACACCAGCTTAACTCACACGTGTCTGGAATCACCCACGACACCTGTCAAGCAAACTCTAAGTGGGGAGGCTACAACCTCGCGTAGCATGGGATCAAATTTATATGGCGCGCTCTAAGGGGTGGCCTCCCCTCTCGGTCTCAACCGGAAACACCCATACCCCCAAACCAGGTGGCCTGCCTACCAGCTACAACCGGTATCTTCCACCATGGCCTCTCTGTATGGTGTGTGCTAGAAAGAGGTTGGCAACTTACTGAACCGTACTCTACTTGTTGTAGAGACGAGTGGTAGTACGAAACAAGTATGGGGGTTACTGGAACAAGACTCGATCTACGGTCGACTCAGGAGGTTTAAATATTCCCTGCATGATTAGCATAACGAATATATTTCATCCAACAGACAGAGTCACCACTCATCATACCCCTCATGCCATGCCGGACACACTCATCTCGACGAGGAACTAGGGACAAGCTCGGTTCTACCCAAGACAGAGACTTTCCCATTTTCCTTCCGGTCGACATGAAAGGCATACGAGTATGATCACTATCACAAGCATGTCCATTTCCAACAGCAAGGAAATTTTCAATAAGCATTCATGCAAATGATCACATCACCACATAAAATAACGAGTTCTATGTATTGAGGTGGTGTCATGATCGTGTCAAACAATGCATGCAAAATATTATGCCAGGGTTTAGAATGCTTGCCTTCAATGTGGAAAGGCAGGGTGCACTCCAAAACATTTGAAAGCTTTCTCCTCTCTCCAAAATCCTATTTAAAAATATTTTTGAATCAATATATAGTTTCAAAAACAGTACCAAAAAGTTGTCTGAAATTTTTTGCAATAAATCTTAAAATAAACTAGACAATATTTGAGAGAGGTAGGAAAAAGAATCAACTCATTTGGAGTTGTATTTAAAAAGTTATAGCCAGTCAAAGTCCTGGTCAAAATCTGTTTTTTAAACAGAAAAAGAAAAGAAAACGTTTCAAAAATGTACACGTCGAAGGCGCATTCTAGAAATGCGCTTCCACTTACTCCTGCGTGGACCGGTGCTGGGTCACTAACAGTGGGCCCGCCTGGCCCACTGGTCAGGTTTGACCAGTCTATCTCTCCCTCCTCTTCCTCTGCCCGAACGGAGGCGAGGCAACGGCGATCAACGCCGGCGAACGGCGGCTCCCCACGGGCTCCAGAGGGTCGGGATGGATCCGCAAGACCGGGGCGGTTCTTCCGGTGGTCGAGGGAGTGATGGGGATGGAGGGAGTCGTCGGCCACGAGCTTCGCAGCGGCCGGCGGCGTCGGTAGTAAAGTGGTTTTGGGGCTGTGGTGGTTCCCGATCAAAATCGAGCAGGGGAAAGGGTTCACGGGAGGAAGGGAGAGCTTCTTGTGGAGAGAGTGGAGAGGGAGAGGTCCTGGTGGCACCGGAATGGCTAGGGCAGTGGTGGCGGCAGGAGTTGCCGGAGAGGAAGAATACGACTCTCTCTCTTTGATTGACGGCTATGGGGGCACGAGCGGAATGGTGTGAGGCTGCCTGCGTGCGGGGTTGAGCTCGGGGGCCTCCTTTTATAGCGCATCCGAGTCGGTTCGCGGCGGCCGTGGATAAGCTTGTCGGCGACCGCCGTTCTGTAGATAGGG
Source organism: Triticum aestivum (assembly GCF_018294505.1). Classification (NCBI taxonomy): domain Eukaryota; kingdom Viridiplantae; phylum Streptophyta; class Magnoliopsida; order Poales; family Poaceae; genus Triticum; species Triticum aestivum. Next base: position 375,914,236 of record NC_057801.1, on the reverse strand, counting down.
CGATGTGGCGGCGACGCGCGCTAGAGGACGAGGCTGCGGATGAGATTGAGCCGCTCCAGGGGGCAGCTGCCGAGCGCTGGTGGTTCGGCGGTGCCGACCGTGGCAGGGTGCACTACCGAGCGGCCGTGGTGGCTAGCTCTTGGCCTGTCGGAGGCGTGGCGAGGGGCTGGTTGGCATGTTCTGGAGAGAGAGAGTGTGTGTGGCGTGGCTCTGCATTGAGTGGCAAAACCAGGGGCGCGACGCGGCAGTTTCGGATGTGTGGCTGCAGTTGGCGCGCTCTGGGCGCGCCCAGTGCACGCCCACCAACTGCTCGGTGAAATGCCACGACACTCCAGAGCGCTCGAGCGAGGTTGGCAAGCAACAGGATAATGTTAGTGATAGAGGGAAGATCGAGGGACAAGGTGGTTTGGTCAGAAGACCAAGTTCACAATGTAAACTTGAAATCATGCCAAATCTGGCTATGCACTCAGGATGTTTGACAAAATGCCACAGGCACCTAGGCATTTCTTGCAGTGGCCAAACCTTCCATATCCTAGTCTCTTTAGATGAACAAGAGGGTGGTGAGGTTAGTTTGTGAAAAGCACAAACTTGCTAATGCAAGTTTTGCAGAACTTCAAATCTGGACAAGAGGTAAATGGCATCATCTTATGGACCAAAAGTATTCCAATGGTTGCATGCTCCTGGACTTAGGTTTTTTTTAGGGTGGTCTACAAGCTGGGGAAAGAATCAAGGGTCAAAGAGCAAGCAAGAATACGGATGTTGTACAAACCATCATGTTGGACCAGAATGAAGATGAGGTTGATTCACTCAAATTTTTCAAATAACATCACTAGGTTTTTGCATAAAGTGGGATCATATGCTACTACCAACATCCCATAATTTTGGTGGATGCTAGAAAGAAATATTTAAATGAGTTGTAGTGCAAAATTGCCCACTGGACTCGAGAAGAGAATTGGGTGTAGAGCTCAAAATATTTCATGAATAAAAGTTATTTTTGCATAAAAGTGATTTAAAAACATCACGTGACATCTCCAAATTTTGGTTGGAATTTTAAGTGAATTTATCAAATTGTTGTAGTTCAAATATGGCCATATAACCTTGGAAAACCATTTTTCAAGAAAATAAAGATCAAGCAAATTAATTATGTAATTAGTTCTACTAATAAAAGAAAAGTTTTTCTTGAGAGGCTAAACAAGCCCAATAACATATTTGAAAGGTTTTCTTCTTGGGGAAAACTCCATAATAACAAGAGAGAAAAAATGGTCCAAAAAACAAAAGGGAGCCCAGAAAATAAAAAATTTAATTTCCTGGCAAAATTTTAATTAACAAAACAAGGTCAAAATTTTGGGGTGTCACAACACTACCCCCCTTAAGAAAAATCTCGTCCTCGAGATTTGCTAAGAGCGGTTTTGAAAAACAAATACCCCACGATTACGCGTCTTTGCAAGCATCGTATGTGTTTGAGCGGTTGTGAGTCTGCTGCCGTGGTGCTGTGTGAAATGAAATAATCCACGTCGTGAGAAGATATATGATGCAGCAACTTAGGGAAAAGAGATCTAACTCCATGATTCTTCGCGAGAGAAACAGTAATAGTCAAACCGTAACAGAACTACTCACATTAATAGAAACTAAATAATTTACTCGCCGCACAAACTCGGGGTACCACGCATAAGTTACAACACATAAGTAAAAGTTGCAAGAATAAACATAGCAGCGACATCTATAATGCAAATGGTAACTGGACGGGGTCCCGAGAAAATATCTCTGGTAATGGGATACACTCCTCTTCTATCGGAGGGAGTGGATTGACCAGTCGATGTATGTGTCTCTCCGGGTCGGGCCTGAGTGGTCTGCCAATGGCAATCTTAGGATTTAAGTCTGCGAGTCTCTAGAGGTAACCCATTACTCGCTGGGTAAAACGTTCTTGAGCGATGACGTACTGGACCAGGTTGGCCAGTACTGGGTCTCTCTCAATCCGTCTACCGGGAAAAGATGTTACTTCTCCGGGTGTTGCACGGCTCGGAAAGTAATAATACCCTTGTTCGCTAGCATAGGGTACCGCGAATCGAAGGCGAGCGAGTGCTTCGCAAGCAGCAGCTTCTATGGCCATATGTGGGGTTGGCATTGATTTCCCCACGAAGGAGACTTCCGTTGGATCTTGGTTGGAGTCTATAGGAGGGATGTGTACTGCTGCCCAATATTTCGAGGTGGAAGGTGTGATTATCGATTTGAACAGCTCGTACTGGGGTGGCTGGGTAAAACCCATGGTACTGCAGGTAAAGTCCCACAATATTTTGACAAAGCTACCTGGGGTTGCATCTGGGGTTCTCAGATAAATACTGGGGCTCGGCATGACAGGAAAAAGGTTGTGAGGGTGGTGCACAAGGTGTGGGGTGCTTGGTAAGGTCACAAGGTGGCCTTTTTATAGCACTGGAGCTGGGTCATTTTACCGTGGTGAAAGGTAATAAATTTGCCAGCTTAGCTCCAAGGGTCGAGGTCAAAGTCACAGATACATACCTCACTAAAGTGACGTATCACTGTGGGGGTTGTCGAGGTGGTCTTGGTAGCTGTGCTTGGAAGAAATATGCAATTGCGTGCTGACATATTCCTGCAAGGCTACTATTAAAACAGAGGCATAACAATAGGTTGCGGTAATTCACAAGGTCACACGGTTACAAAGCGAGGATACACTGAGACTTGGCACTACTCGGGTGACTTAGTCTACCTTGTTTATATCCAAACGGGCGTGCCTTGTGGATGTCGAGGCTTCTCCGCGGTTCTCACCGTTGGAATTAGCCGGAGATGGTGGAGGAACTGCAGGGTCGGGGTAGCGATGATGACCATCGCGGGGATTGTTAGCCACAATCTCATTGGAGTGTGCTCCCAAAAGGCGACAAAGCACTTCTGGGGTCATCAAAGCATCTCGGTTGACGGCTGAAGCTGACCTCAGGTTCTCGATCGGGTGTCCGAACAGCACGACTGGGTTGTCGGCGTCGGGCTCGTCTTCTCCTCTCACTGGGGCTCGACGAGCCATCTCTCCACGAGCTGCGATCAGATCAATGGTGATTTGATCGAATAGTGCCTCTAGTGCACCTACATAGCGCACTAGGTGCAATAATGCAGGATCTGTCTCGTGATCTCCGTTGGCAACTTGGGGTGGTCTACAATACCCTTCGCGCCTGGGGTAGTAGTAGAACAAGCGACAGTTAACTCTTGGCGACAACTGCCAGAGTTGAACTATAGCCTCTCGAGCAACTAGCTGGATGGCTTGTGGCTCAAAGGAAGTTGTCCTTCCGGTGAACATGTAGGGGCATTCTGGAGATAGACCCCTACCATAGATGTGCACAGTGGCCCAGAATTGACGGCTTTCACCGCCCATGGGTCCTTGCTACGCAACATATTCTGGGGGTTCTTCTAACACATAGGCACGACGGGTGAGGTTTGCGAGTATGGTCACAAAACCTCCAAGGTTGGTTGCTGTGGTCTCATTGTGCACTACAGGGCCTGGCATTATTGCTCGGTTTGGGGTAGAGGCTGTGCTGGGTTGGGGCTAGCGTGCCCTTTTTATAGAAAAAGGGGACGGAGTCTTCCTTCGCACGCTTGTGAAGGACACATCTTGGGTGCTGGTCACTAGCGCGTGATCGACAGGCTAGGTTGATAGGTTGGGCGCCGACTGCAAAAGTGTCGGGGTCACTGTGTGGCTATCTTGCACGAGAAGCTTGGGTTGGTTTGCCTAAGTTTTTCGACCTGGTTAAGATAGGATTAGCCAATGGTCAGCCTGGCTCTGATACCAAGTTTGTCGCGACCGGTTTTCCTGGTATTAATTCCCAGAAAATGGCCCTTGTGCTCATCAGCCCCAGGATTACTGTTAGCTGATGAGGCACCAACTTGATACAGAAATTCCAAGCAAAACACAAAATGTGTAGTACAAGACCATTCTGGTCTGTGAGTACAACAAATGGTTTCTAGTGGTTGATGGCGGAAGCGGGTTGTGAATCATCAGTGTCTATGGGACTCCATTTCCCACAGGAACAACTGACCAGGCTAACTCCTATCTTCGTGAGGCTGCTATCACCGTTGCTTAGGTTCCGGGGCTGTCATCACGGTCGCTCCTCTCCGCGCAAGAAATCTGGCCAAGACAATAGCCAGGGACAAGCCAGTGAGTACTTTGAATGTACTCGCAAACATTATGAACACGGGTATAATATAACAACGATGGTCCGAAATATTTATGCTCATGACATCAGTCACAAAAGGTAAATATATCTCTGATGCATGTAAGCAGGTTATTTATGAAAATGCAATAACATATTAATAATAAAAGGCACCGATCGGGTGTCTGAAGCGACGCCTCGAAAGGTCAGTAAATAAAGAGGAATACCTCAGTCGGGCTTCTGAGCGACACCACATAAAGGGCTTATAAAAGAAATGCCACAGTCGGGCGTCTCAGCGACACCACATAAAGGGCTTATAAAAGAAATGCCACAGTCGGGTGTCTCAACGACACCACATAAAGGGCTTATAAAAGAAATGCCGCAGTCGGGCGTCTCAGCGACACCACATAAAGGGCTTATAAAAGAAATGCCACAGTCGGGCGTCTCAGCGACACCACATAAAGGGCTTATAAAAGAAATGCCACAGTCGGGCGTCTCAGCGACACCACATAAAGGGCTTATAAAAGAAATGCCACAGTCGGGCGTCTCAGCGACACCACATAAAGGGCTTATAAAGAAAATGCCACAGTCGGGCGTCTCAGCGACACCACATAAAGGGCTTATAAAGAAATAACAAGCATGCCACAGTCGGGCGTCTGAGCGACACCACATAAAGGGCTTATAAATAGTCACAGTGAATACCCAGGAGGTAAACCATCCCAGGGATACTCGGTATTTCAATTAATATAAAGGTGTTAGTCCATAATAAAAATAATAATCATCATAAGTCTCAAGTCACGATCCATGTTCTGGTTTAACAGTTTTTTCTCCTCCGAAGACCGACACTAAGACCGACACTTGACCCATCCCAGACTGTAATCCTTAACTATGGACACTGCTATTCGAATAGGTTTAATCTCTGCAGAGGGTGTACTCTTTACCCACGAGTAACGGATTCCTTTAGTCCATCGGGACTAATTCCGTCTACGGTCTTTTTGTTGAAAACACACCTAGCTTGCACACACCAGCTTAACTCACAAGTGTCTGGAATCACCCATGACACCTGTCAAGCAAACTCTAAGTGGGGAGGCTACAACCTCGCGTAGCATGGGATCAAATTTATATGGCGCGCTCTAAGGGGTGGCCTCCCCTCTCGGTCTCAACCGGAAACACCCATGCCCCCGGACCAGGTGGCCTGCCTACCAGCTACAACCGCTATCTTCCACCATGGCCTCTCTATATGGTGTGTGCTAGAAAGAGGTTGACAACTTACTGAACTGTACTCTACTTGTTGTAGAGACGTGTGGTAGTATGAAACAAGTATGGGGGTTACTGGAACAAGACTCGATCTAGGGTCGATCTAGGGTCGACTCAGGAGGTTTAAGTATTCCCTGCATGATTAGCATAACGAATATATTTCATCCAACAGACAGAGTCACCACTCATCATACCCCTCATGCCATGCCGGACACACTCGTCTCGACGAGGAACTAGGGACAAGCTCGGGTCTACCCAAGACAGAGACTTTCCCGTTTTCCTTCCGGTCGGCACGAAAGGCATACGAGTATGATCACTATCACAAGCATGTCCATTTCCAACAGCAAGGAAATTTTCAATAAGCATTCATGCAAATGATCACATCACCACATAAAATAACGAGTTCTACGTATTGAGGTGGTGTCATGATCGTGTCAAACAAAGCATGCAAAATATTATGCCAGGGTTCAGAATGCTTGCCTTCAATGTGTGGAAAGGCAGGGTGCACTCCAAAACATTTGAAAGCTTTCTCCTCTCTCCAAAATCCTATTTAAAAATATTTTTGAATCAATATATAGTTTCAAAAACAGTACCAAAAAGTTGTCTGAATTTTTTTGAAATAAATCTTAAAATAAATAGACAATATTTGAGAGAGGTAGGAAAAAGAATCAACTCATTTGGAGTTGTATTTAAAAAGTTATAGCCAGTCAAAGTCCTGGTCAAAATCTGTTTTTTTAACAGAAAAAGAAAAGAAAACGTTTCAAAAATGTACACGTCGAAGGCGCATTCTAGAAATGCGCTTCCACTTACTCCTGCATGGACCGGCGCTGGGTCACTGACAGTGGGCCCGCCTGGCCCACTGGTCAGGTTTGACCAGTCTATCTCTCCCTCCTCTTCCTCTGCCCAAACGGAGGCGAGGCAACGGCGATCAACGCCGGCGAACGGCGGCTCCCCGCGGTCTCCAGAGGGTCGGGATGGATCGGCAAGACCGGGGCGGTTCTTCCGGTGGTCGAGGGAGTGATGGGGATGGAGGGAGTCGTCGGCGACGAGCTTCGCGGCGGCCGGCGGCGTCGGTAGTAAAGTGGTTTTGGGGCTATGGTGGTTCCCGATCAAAATCGAGCAGGGGAAAGGGTTCACGGGAGGAAGAGAGAGCTTCTGGTGGAGAGAGTGGAGAGGGAGAGGTCCTGGTGGCGCCGAAATGGCTGGGGCAGTGGCGGCGGCAGGAGTTGCCGGAGAGGAAGAAGATGACTCTCTCTCTTCGATTGACGGCTAAGGGGGCACGAGCGGAATGGTGTGAGGCTGCCTGCGTGCGGGGTTGAGCTCGGGGGCCTCCTTTTATAGCGCATCCGAGTCGGTTCGCGGCGGCCGTGGATAAGCTTGCCGGCGACCGCCGTTCTGTAGATAGGGCGATGTGGCGGCCACGCGCGCTAGAGGACGAGGCTACGGATGAGATTGAACCGCTCCAGGGGGCAGCTGGCGAGCGCTGGTGGCTCGGCGGTGCCGACCGTGGCAGGGTGCACTGTCGGGCGGCCGTGGCGGCTAGCTCTTGGCCTGTCGAAGGAGTGGCGAGGGGCTGGTTGGCGTGTTCTGGAGAGAGAGAGAGTGTGTGGCGTGGCTCTGTAGTGAGTGGCAAAACCAGGGGCGCGACGCGGCGAATTCGAATGTGTGCCTGCAGTTGGCGTGCTCTGGGCGCGCCCAGTGCACGCCCACCAACTGCTCGGTGAAATGCCATGGCACTCCAGAGCGCACGGGCGAGGTTGGCAAGCAACAGGATAATGTTAGTGATAGAGGGAAGATCAAGGGACAAGGTGGTTTGGTCAGGAGACCAAGTTCACAATGTAAACTTGAAATCATGCCAAATCTGGCTATGCACTCAGGGTGTTTAACAAAATGCCACAGGCACCTAGGCATTTCTTGGAGTGGCCAAACCTTCCATATCCTAGTCTCTTTAGATGAACAAGAGGGTGATGAGGTTAGTTTGTGAAAAGCACAAACTTGCTAGTGCAAGTTTTGCAGAACTTCAAATCTGGACAGGAGGTAAATGGCATCATCTTATGGACCAAAAGTATTCCAATGGTTGCATGCTCCCGGACTTAGGGATTTTGTAGGGTGGTCTACAAGCTGGGGAAAGAATCAAGGGCCAAAGAGCAAGCTAGAATATGGATGTTGTACAAACCATCATGTTGGACTAGAATGAAGATGAGGTTGATTCACTCAAATTTTTCAAATAACATCACTGGGTTTTTGCATAAAGTGGGATCATATGCTACTACCAACATCCCATAATTTTGGTGGAAGCTAGAAAGAAATATTTAAATGAGTTGTAGTGCAAAATTGCCCACTGGACCAGAGTAGAGAATTGGGTGTAGAGCTCAAAATATTTCATGAATAAAAGTTAATTTTGCATAAAAGTGATTTAAAAACATCACCTGACATATCCAAATTTTGGTTGGAATTTTAAGTGAATTTATCAAATGGTTGTAGTTCAAATATGGCCATATAACCTTGGAAAACCATTTTTCAAGAAAATAAAGATCAAGCAAATTAATTATGTAATTAGTTCTACTAACAAAAGAAAAGTTTTTCTTGAGAGGCTAAACAAGCCCAATAACATATTTGAAAGGTTTTCTTCTTGGGGAAAACTCCATAATAACAAGAGAGAAAAAATGGTCCAAAAAACAAAAGGGAGCCCAGAAAATAAAAAATTTAATTTCCTAGCAAAATTTTAATTAACAAAACAAGGTCAAAATTTTGGGGTGTCACTTCCCTCGATCCAGAAAAAAATGGATGGGTCTAGGCGTATTTCAGTTCTAGATACATCCTTTTTTTATCCATTTCGGCAACATGTAATCTGGACGGAGGGAGTATGGTGTAAGAGCTAGGGATACGACAGGACAACACATCAAAAAAAACTAGTTGAATGTAAAACTATATGCTAGCGGAATATGTACAGAAATAACTAAGGCAACATACATGTGTATGATTGGGAAAATGAGATGGCATTGCAACAGAGCACTAGAACAACACTTCAGTGTAAAAAAACATGGTATGGCAGACGGATGAAGTACATACTGATGAATAACAATGCATAAGATATTCAGAAGCATGATGTCCAAATTAAGCAGATGGCATTGCGATAGAGTAGAATGACAGTACTTGAATTTGAAAACATGTTATCATGAATGGAATGGGTACTGAAAAACAGGAAGGCATGACATATTTACATGTACAATCGGCATGCTAAGCACATGGCATTGCAACAGATTAGATACACTCCAGGACATTATATGCATGTTGTACCCATATCACAGGCCAAGTTAGAGCAAGGACCTTGTGGGGTGAAGAGGATTCATCATCTTTCTCCAAGTCTTCTGAAGAACTGCCTTTACATGTTCCATCATATTGGGTATCATTGACATCAAGTTTATTGGCCTTTACATTGCTCCGTGAGGTTCTTGTGGATATATCAGTGTGTGCAATTATATCTGACATGCATGGAAGACAACTAGTAGTTAGATTTATGTAAATGAGTGCCTGTAGGAGACGACATAAATAGTAGGACTGGGGTTAACTAGCATCAACATGTCTCATAAACTAAAGGGAGAACACAGATGAAAGCTACAGAATATGTATCGTTTGTACTCGAGATTAACTAGATGGCACACAAAAGTATTAAAGAACAACATAGGTAATACTAGAAGTGGTATAATACTAGAATCACCAGCCTATGGGATAGCATTGGCTGATGGATGATAACTATGGAACAACGTTACCTAAAGAACAAGTATCTTAGCTGAACTATGGAACAACGTGAACTCCTGAACAAGACCTGTAAGAGATCAGCATGAATATACAGTGAAATGTGATGATCTATTTTCCGTGCTTAGATGAATAACAAAGCCATAATGTTGCACACAAGTAAGATGAGGGTACAACCTATCTGGCTGCCATCCATAGGAGTGAGCATCATGTGTTGACTTGTTGCTGGCCCTGCAGTTGTTGTGGATGTCCATGTCGGGCACACGCATTCAATGCAGGGAACTGTTGAGTGGGGACTGTAGCTCCCTTCTTGTGTATGCTTCCCTTGTTGGAGCAGCTGTGGTGAGTCGGAAGACGGTGTATCTGAAGATGCAGATAACGCATAATGTTAAAAATGACATATCTCTTTGATCCGAAGAAATACACTAAGAGATCAACAACAAGGTACGAGAGTGGTCACACGTCTATTGACTGAAGACTAAATTGGGGTCACATGATTTTATTTTATTTTGGTACTGTCCGATCTACGCCGGATGGCTTGATGGCCGTCTTGTGCCTCCCGGCTGACACTGTTCGGAATCTTCCCTGAAGAGCCAGCGACCAATGGCAGAGCAGCCTCCCTCCGCCGTCCGTGGCCCCGTCCAAAACCCCGCTCCCCGCCCCACCGCACTGTCGTGGTTGCACCGCCCCCGGGCCAATACACAAAGACTCCCCTTCATCCAGATCCGGCGGCGGCAGTACCTTCAACCCACGCAACTCTAAAAGATAGCCATCTAAGCGCTGCTTCCGCGGCAAACTTGCGGCCCCGCACCTTACATTAGACACCAGCCAACCGGCAGCCTAGGAGCTCCGCCGCCTCGAGGGGTGTTGTTTCCCATTGGGAATCGATTGGCCCAGAATAAAAATTCAGACAACTGACGCCTAAATAAAATTATTTCAGATGATGGTGCGACCTATCTGGCGGCATGGTGAAGTAGGCAGGTCCAGCTGCTGAGTCGGTGAGGCCGGCGTGGTTGCGGAGGCGACCGGTGGCAGGGAAAGAGCGATGTCACGATGGTCGACGGCTACGCGGAAGCAGCGCCAGGACTCTGGATGGATCCGAAGTTAGAGCCGCTCCGGCGTTGTGAACAACGGCGGGGGTGAATCGGCTCCGGTACGGTTCACGCGGCCATCATCGAGGCAACACCAGCAGCACGGAGTAAGAGGCACACGACCCAGTGCACGACGGCAATTGGACAACGTCTCCGGCATTAGGGAGGAGGGCGGTTGTGAAATTGGTGCGGTGGGGGGCGCCATGGAGGTGGGGCTGAGGTTTCGCGGCTCGGGAGAAGGGAGCTTCCCGGGGATAAGGTGATTTGGCGCGCACGAGGTATGAATGGGAGCGGGCGGGGGGGAATTGGGAGGGGAGTGGAACCATGTCTTACGGACGCATTTGTCTGAAATGTGAGGGGGAGTTACAGTTCTACCCTTGCCTATAGGCTTCTCGGCTTGGGTCTGTGTACTGAGGGTCGGGGATAGTAGAGTAACTTTGCCTCTCCCCAAATAGTGGGCGGGAGCGATTTTAGGCGAGGAGGGCGTGTTTTGAACTATAGTGGGCGTGAGGGATTTCAGGAGAGGAGAGCGTGTTTTGAAATAGTGGGCGCGAGCTATTTAGGGCGAGGAGAGCGTGTTTTGCCGACCATGGTTTATGAATTATTCGGCATATGTCATTTCGGCCGAGGAGAAGGCGCGCTTGGATGAAGTTACGAACCTACCCTCGATGTACAACGGGCCAATTGATGCGTGTCCCACACAGGACGGTAATTTTACGTCTCCCATTTATTTGCTCGGGCGAATTCCACCGAGCAGAGAGGATGTTTAACGGTTCGTTCAAATTTTGGGAGAATGAGCATCCACGTCTACCTTACCAAGTCGATTCAAATGAAATTTTGAAATATTAGCTTGCCACTTCTTTTTTAGATGGAGAGATGATGCTCGGGAGTAATGTGTTTCTACATGCTCGTTGCTAGCGATTTACTATATGAAAAATAGTTGACCCACTCAAAAACGCGAATCAAACCCAAAATGAAATATCTCGATTCAATGAACTAGCTCGTTCGGTAGGTCAAAATAGTGCACCTCAATCGAGTAGCATGTTGTACAGCATTATAGTACTCCATGAACATGTTGAAAGTCAAATTAATGAACTTGTTTGATATACGCATATATCCATTCATGTGTGGATTGCAGACAACATGTTCTCCAATTTAAATATTTGAATGCAAGTTTATATCGAACCATGGTTTATATCAGTCTTTGATGCATAAAACGCGACCTCCCCCTCTCCCGGACTCCTGTTCTCTCTCTCTCTCTCTCTCTCACTCACTCACTCACTCTCTCGCCGACAATCTTCAATTCTATCGCACGCATCCGACACAAAAACCTTGTTGGTCCCTCTCCCTTTCTCTCCATCTCTCTCTCTCTCTCACGACCAGTTTTTGAATAAAATACTTATTGAGAAAATCAATCTCTTGATCCTAGTATAGGAAGAGTTATCCTTACTGGTAGACAAATACTTGAAATACAGAGGACCAGTAGCATTAAATATATTACAGGGTTGAGCTGAGGCTGCTCAACAATTTATTACAAACACGCCAATATTGTACATAAGGGCGGTTATGACACAGGGGTGTGGTGACATGCTACTGGCTCGAGATAAAAGTGGTGGTGGATAACTTGACTCCTAAACTGGCAGCTCATCGAGCGTCGAGGTGAGGCTCGATGAATTTATTTCTGGGGTAGCGGAAGCGGATATAATACAGTGACCAAATCCAAGATTGCAAGGGACTGACTGGGACTCCTCTAGGCGTCGGACTCGCTATCGAACTCTTCATCCATGAGATCGCCTTCATCAACATCTGGCCAAATCAACAAGCCAGGTGAGTACATTGAAAGTACTCGCAAGACAGTTCGTACAAAAGATATAAAAAATGCATGCATGAATGCGTCATGAGCAAAATAATAATGCTCATTCAAATAATAAAAATCTACACGACATGGTAAGTAAAACAAATAACTGAAAACCGATCGGGTGTCTGGAGCGATGCCTCGAAGGGTAAATAAATAAATAATCATGTCGTAGTCGAGCATCTAAGCGACACCACATAAAGGGCTTATATTGAAAAGTAAAAGACAAGCGGGCCACAGTCGGACGTCTGGGCGACATCGCAGAAAGGGCTTTTATTGAAAATAAATAACAAGCGTGCCACAGTCGGACGTCTGGGCGACATCACAGAAAGGGCTTTTATTGAAAATAAATAACAAGCGTGCCACAGTCGGACGTCTGAGCGACATCACAGAAAGGGCTTATATCAAAATAAATGACAAGAGTGACATAGTCGGACGTCTGAGCGACATCACAAAAAGGGCTTATATCAATAGTAAATAACAAGTGTGCCACAGTCGGACGTCTGAGCGACATCGCAGAAAGGGCTTATATCAAAATAAATGACAAGTGTGCCATAGTCGGACGTCTGAGCGACATCACAGAAAGGGCTTATATCAAAAGTAAATAACAAGTTAGTCCATCCATATAAATAAACTTTTAACCGGACTTAACACTCATGTGGTTCACCGTAGTTTGTCACTGAGACTGACATTTGACAAGATATGATGATCACAGTACTTGGACATGTACAAGATGATTCAGCGGATTTTTGACTCTGCAGAGTTTGTACTAATTGCCCACAGCCAACGGATTTCCGTAGTCACAAAGGACTAGTTCCATTTATGGTATTTCGGTAGAAACACATCTAACCAGTACACACCCATTCCACCTCACGATGCCAGGATTCACCCTAGACAACGTCCAAGAAAAACATTGAGACAGGGAGGTCACAACCTCGAATAGCATGGGATCAAATTTCTATACGCGCGCTCTAAGGGGTGCCCCCCTCTCGGCCCCAACCGGAAACACCCATGCCCCCTGACCGGATGACGGGCTTTAATCCAGGGCCATGGAACCCTCATCCCGGCCTCTCTATTTGGTGTGTACCAGGAAAACGGTTTGCAACTTACTAAGCCATATTCCGTGCGGAAAACATGTGGTAGTACAGGAAAGGAAATGAATGGGAATGTGACTTGATTCATGTTGACACTGAAGTCAAATATACTGGCATAAGACTGGCATGCCACAACACTTCCATCTTACCCATTCTCATGCCATCACATGGCCATGCAAACTTATATCCAACAACATATGGATTTCCAAAACTCACTTGCTTCACCTTTGCATGAAATATAACATTTAACAAAATGTTCATAAACATGCCATGGAACTACTAAAATGCAAACATGCAACAACCACTCATCATATCAAAAGTTCAAACATGCTTGCCTGGTTCGGAGTAGTCGGAGTCTAACTTGGCGAAGTTCGCGGCTCCGTCACCTCCTCCGGTATCTACGGTATAAAAAAATACGCACTTATCGTAAATACCGCGCGTGCATAGAAAAGTGTTCCAAATATTTCTCGAATAAATATGACAAAAAACTAGACAGAAAAATAAAGATGACGGAAAAAGAATCAATCAAAAATCATTTTCTGTTTAAAAGTTATAAAGGTTTTAGAACCAGGGACTTATCTGTGATGAAACAGAAAGTTTCCAGGGGGTCAACTGATAAAAACAGAAAATGATTCGGAAAAAGAGAAAACACTAACGAGGGGGTCCCACCCGTCAGGTTTAAATTTTCAAAGGGGGGAAACAGGGCTCGACGGTGCCCGAGAGCTGCGGTGGTCGCCGGCGGCGATCCACGGCGAGGCAAGGGGATCGGGCGGTACCTACGTGTTCAGCGTGTCCTTCCGCGTCGGTGGGTGGTGGTGGTGGTAGCCGGCGAGCACTACATCGACGGCGGCCCTTGCTCCGGCGGCCGGCGGCTCGTCTGGAGTTGGATCTCGTCGGGGTGGGCTGCGAAGGTCAAATCGAAGCTTGGGTTAGCTCACTGGGTGCTCGAGGTGGCTACTGACGAGGTTTGGGTGTCGGGGATGGCCTCACCGGAGTGAATCGAGCTAGTGGCCGAGGCGGATCGGGGCGGCCGGAGTTCGGGGAGGAGACTTCCTCGAGGTCCTCCTAGTGGCTTGGCGGAGTGTTGGCGAGGTGCAGTGGTGGTGCGTGCTCGAGAGCGAGCTCGGGGCTCCTTTTTATAGGCAGTCCGAGGCGGTGGCCGTGAACGGAGTTCTCCGGCGATGGTTACAGCGGTGCAGAGCTTGGTCGAGGAAGTTTAAGGAGTTGGGCGTCAACATGGAGTTCCACTGGTTCCGTTTTGACGCTAAACAAGCTTGGATTAGGAGTCCTGGGTGGATTCGACGGAACGGGGCGGCGCAGGCCCGTCGGCGGCAGAGGGAGCGCCCTGTGCTTGTCGGGCCACGGCGACGGTGCTGCGGGGGTGCGCTGGCATGCATGAGCCACGCGGATGGCTAGGGAGCAAAGGGCGGCGCAGAATGGCGTAACGGGCCGGAGCTGGCTCCGTTTGGCCACCACGGGTGGTTCTGCCACCGCAGAGGCTGCAGGCGTTGAAGATGCTCGCCGCCACCGACGCCTGCGTCCGTCCAAGCGGGCGTGCGGTGCTCCAGCCAGGGGAAGAGGCTGTGCGCAACGCGCCAGGGCGCACGGGTGATCAGTGACAACTCCCTGACGAAAAACGACACTACAAGTCTGAAGTTTCTGAACTTTCTGAAAATGCACATGAACAGTGCCTGCCAAGTGTTTAAAGAAATGATTTTGGCATGTGGGGAATTTATCTGGGGCTGATCTTTGGTGTGGTGGCCTCTCATTGCATCTGGGGGCTGCCTGAATTTTGGTAGAATTTTTGGGGAAGAGGAGATATGAATTTCACCAAATTTGACAAATCTGGTCCAAACTTGCAGAGAGAGAAACTTGAAAATTTTGAAAAGAGGAAGAGTGGATCTTGATGGTTCTAGGTTGTGGGTGCTAAGGACTATCTAGACGAATTGGTTTGAGATCAAAACTCAAAGGGAATTAGGCACTTCCTTTGTAGAGCATCTAGGCTTAGAATAATTGACAGAATTGTTTTTGGGAGAAAGATAAATGTAATAAAATCCAAAAATGGGTTTAACTTGTTGGGACAGAATGATGGGTTGCCCCAAGGTGGAGGGATGGTTTTGGGAGAATTTACCACAATAGGCATGGTAAAACCAAGGATGATTCAACACATAAGAGTAGCTCAGAAATCTTTTGGGGTTTCTTTTTAAAAGAAAGCAAATTTCCAAGAAATGTTTTTGAGGATGGAAACTTAGAAGAAAGGTTTTTTTAACAACAAAACACCAGGGTTGCAAAGGATGCAAAAATCAAAGCCCTTGCCAAGGGAAAAGTTTTTGAGAGGGAGATATTTGAGAAAGGATTTAAAGGACCTTTTTCAAACCAAGCAAGGCTTTTGCTGAAAACAAAAACAAAAATTTTGGAGTGTTACAGCACCTACCCCCTTAGGAAAAATCTCGTCCCCGAGATTTCAGCTGATCCTTAAACAGGTGTAGGTGCTCTGTCCGAAGGAAATCCTCTCTTTCCCAAGTTGCTTCACTCTTGGTGTGATTGCTCCACTGGACTCTGCAAAACTTGATGGTTTTCTGTCGGGTCCTCCTTTCAGACTCCTCTAATATTTTATTGGATGCTCCCGGTAGGTGAGGTCTGGTTGCACGTCAATGTTTTCATGGGATACTTCCTTCTCTGGATTGCTTACGTACTTCCTCAACTGCGAGACGTGGAACACGTCGTGGACATCAGATAAATCTTCGGTAGTACCCGGCCATTCCCAGGAAACTTCGTACGCCGTTACGCTGGCTGGTGGTTTCCAGCCAAGTACGGCCTTGACCTTTTTCGGGTCTACTGCAATACCTTCTTGGGTCAGTACGTGGCCCAGAAAACCCACCTGTCTTAGCCAAAATTCACATTTGCTGAACTTGGTGTATAGTTGATGTTTCCTGAGTTCTCCCAGTACAATTCTGAGATTTTGGCATGCTCTTCTGGTGTCTTGGAGTATATCAGAATATCATCAATGAATACCACAACAAACTTGTCCGTATATTTCATAAATACTTTGTTCATGAGGTGAACAAAATATGCGGGGGCGTTTGTTAGTCCAAACGGCATTACTGTGAACTCATACAGTCCATATCTGGAGGTGAAGGCTGTCTTAGGGATATCTTCTGTTCGTACTTTTAATTGGTGGTATCCCGATCTCAAGTCAATTTTTGAGAAGACTTTGGCCTGAGCGAGCTGATCAAATAAGTCATTTATCTGTGGTATTGGGTATTTTGTTCTAAATTGTGACCATGTTAAGTGCTCGATAGTCTATACACAATCTTAGTGTCCCATCCTTTTTCTTGGCAAATAAAATTGGAGAACCCCAAGGTGAGGAACTGGCTCGTATGTATCCTTTCTCCAACAATTCCTTTATTTGCTTCTTCAATTCTACCAACTCGGATGGTGCCATTCTGTATGGTTTCTTGTAAATGGGAGCGGTTCCGGGTGCTAGATCAATGCTGAATTCTATCTCTCGGTCTGGTGGCATGCCTGGTAATTCTTCGGGAAATACGTCTGGAAATTCACACACTACTGGAACCTTGTTCAACTCAGAAACATCTACCTTGTTTAATCTCGGTTGCCGAGATATTTGTCTCTCTTTGGCTGAAACTTTTACTGTCTTCCCGTGATGGTGTGTGAGAATTACGGTCCGGTTGAAGCAGTCAATAAAACCTTTGTTGGTGGTTAACCAATCCATCCCTAGGATGACATCCAGTCCTTTACTTTCCAATACAATAAGGTTGGCATAAAACTTCAATTCTTCGAATTCAATAACCACACCTTGACAGTAACTCTGGGTCACTTGCTTAATCCCAGGGGACTTGATGATCATGGATTTTTCCAAGGGAAGCATCGAAAAATTATTTTGTAAAGCAAAACTCTTTGAAATGAATGAGTGAGAAGCTCCAGAATCAAACAAAACCATGGCAGGTATTGTGTTGACAGGGAACGTACCGAGTACGATATCTGGGGCATTCTGTGCTTCCTCTTTGGTCACGTGGTTCAGATGACCCTTCCTGTGGTTGTTATTGGGGTTGAAATTGTTTCGCTTGGACGCTGAATTATTGCCACTATTGTCTGGCTTTGGGGTTGAGTTCCTTGGTTTGGGGCACTGCTTGGCATAGTGCCCTTCTTCTCCACAAGCGTAGCAAGTAACGCCTGGGCGATAAGTGAACTCTTTGTCCCTTGCATGGAAATTCTTGATTGGGCGAGAATTATTCATTGTGGGTTTGTGTGTCCCACCTTTCTGGAAATCCGTCTTGCTTTGGTGGTTTCGAGCCTGAGTAGTCTGGTCCCTTTTGCGTTTGCAGAAATCCTCCAAACTGCGTCTCTCATTTTCCAAGGTAATGGCCTTATACACCAGTGTTTTGAAATCTGGGAAGGTGTGTACGACCAGCTGGCATCTGAGCACGGGTGCCAGGCCTTCCAAGAATTTTTCCATCTTCTTGCTCTCAGTCATACGCTCTTCGTTAGTGTAGCGGGACAGCAGAGTAAACTGGCTATTGTATTCTGACACCATCATGGTCCTTTGTTTGAGGTCATCAAATTCTCTCTTCTTGATCTTCATTACACTTTTAGGAATGTGTGCCCCACGAAAACTTTCTTTGAATTCCTCCCAGGTTATTTCATTTTCGTTGGGGTGCATGTGTAGGAAATTTTCCCACCACGATGCAGCTGCTCCCGTGAGATAGTGCGGTGCATATAGTACTTTCTCATGGTCTGAACACTGTGCAATAACTAATTTTCTTTACATGCCTCGAAGCCAGTCGTCGGCCTCAAGAGGTTTGTCAGTATGAGAAAGTGTTGGGGGACGCGTCTTCTGTAGCTCAGACAACTTGGATTGCTGTTGATACTGTCCATAGTGATTTCCCATATTGATGACTTGGTTCATCATTTCCTGATGTTGTTGCTGACTGTTCATAAAGGCGACACACTTGGGTAAATGTTGTTTCACTGTCCTGTTGACTTGATTGTCCCTGTGTCAAATTGTTGTTTGTTGGTGTGCCGTAATTTTCCTCGGGCTGATTTGGCATGGAGCGCGTCCAAGGACGAGACATCTTTCACTCTGGGGATATATTTTGTAAAACTTGTAACAAAAGAAAATTGAGTCGCAACAGCCAATAAATTCATAAATACGGAAATTTAAAAGCTTCGGAATTTTTCAAGAAAAATCAACAATTGCGCACGGAGAAGGACTATTACATATCTTACTTACGAGCAGTAATTATACAATACATCACTCAGGATATGCGTACATAATCCTGACATGTTATTTAGTCTAGTGCACTTCTCCAGACCCTACATGATGCGCAAACAAGCTACTTCTCACAAACTATGCACATATAAACATATCGTACAAGTCGATACATCGCATGACGGCTCAGCGTACTCAGTCTGAGATGGTGAGGATCTCCCTTGTCCTGCCGAGGGTGAGGTGCAGAGAGGCGGGGGACTCCACTTCCTCCTCGCTAATAGGCTCCAGACGTGAAGTGCTGCACTGAGCTGGTGGAGCGGATGCCATAGGCGGAGTAACACGAATAGGAGTGGGCGCAATGGGCGGAGTAACACGAATAGGAGTGGGCGCAATAGGTAGTGCTGAACGAACTGGAGTGGGTGCAATGACTTGGTTGAACTCCTCGGTGGTAGGTAGGCAATGAGCAGTGGCGAGAATGGTAGGTGGATGAGATGCCAAGGACGAGATGAAAGTCAGTGGTGGAGCGGTGTGCAGGAGCTCCCTCCTGTTGGCGGCACAGCCATGGACCGAGTCCATGCGGGCAGCAACAAGGTCGTCCACCATGCTGTCGAAGGCTGCCTCCAGAGCTCGGAGGTACTCGACAAGCATCTCAAAGGCCTCGTCTCGCTCTCCTCTGGGGCAAGCGAATGAGTAATGACAGGTTATGGCACGTGGCATGGAAGATAGCGGTAGCGACGAGTCTTCATTGAAGGAAGGACATCCCGGAGACGAGCTATCGCCTCATGGGCAGCCATCTGCATAGCATGCCTCTCCGTAGGCATGGCTCTCCCCAAGAACCGGAAGCGGCGTAACTCAACACGCCCTCCCTTGAATTGCACCGCGGCCTGGTGCATGGTCAGACTGTCGTTGATCTTGTGTGGGTAGAGTGTGAAGACTGGGCGCACTGATGGCCCCATCGCGACCTGGACGATGAAGGAGAGGAGCTTGACGAACCCCTCAGGCACGTTGGCGAACACCTGTGACTCACAGTCGTTGCCAGCCATCTACAAAAGTAG
Source organism: Triticum aestivum (assembly GCF_018294505.1). Lineage (NCBI taxonomy): Eukaryota > Viridiplantae > Streptophyta > Magnoliopsida > Poales > Poaceae > Triticum > Triticum aestivum. Next base: position 375,894,741 of record NC_057801.1, on the reverse strand, counting down.
GCAAAAATTCTGAATGGTCAGATCATAAATTTATGCTGACTGACAAAAATGACTACATTTGTAAAAAAAATTAGAATAGACTCTATCGTGCTAATAACCGATTAGCGATCGCACCTAGTGGCTTCCTACAGTCAGCCTGGCTCTGATACCAAGTTTGTCACGACCGGTTTTTGAATAAAATACTTATTGAGAAAATCAATCTCTTGATCCCAGTATAGGAAGAGTTATCCTTACTGGTAGACAAATACTTGAAATACAGAGGACCAGTAGCATTAAATATATTACAGGGTTGAGCTGAGGCTGCTCAACAATTTATTACAAACACGCCAATATTGTACATAAGGGCGGTTATGACACAGGGGTGTGGTGACATGCTACTGGCTCGAGATAAAAGTGGTGGTGGATAACTTGACTCCTAAACTGGCAGCTGATCGAGCGTCGAGGTGAGGCTCGATGAATTTATTTCTGGGGTAGCGGAAGCGGATATAATACAGTGACCAAATCCAAGATCGCACGGGACTGACTGGGACTCCTCTAGGCGTTGGACTCGCTATCGAACTCTTCATCCATGAGATCGCCTTCATCAACATCTGGCCAAATCAACAAGCCAGGTGAGTACTTTGAAAGTACTCGCAAGACAGTTCGAACAAAAGATATAACAAATGCATGCATGAATGTGTCATGAGCAAAATAATATTGTTCATTCAATAATAAAAATCTGCACGACATGGTAAGTAAAACAAATAACTGAAAACCGATCGGGTATCTGGAGCGACGCCTCGAAGGGTAAATAAATAAATAATCATGCCGCAGTCGGGCGTCTAAGCGACACCACATAAAGGGCTTATATTGAAAAGTAAAAGACAAGCGGGCCACAGTCGGACGTCTGGGCGACATCGCAGAAAGGGCTTTTATTGAAAATAAATAAGAAGCGTGCCACAGTCGGACGTCTGAGCAACATCACAGAAAGGGCTTTTATTGAAAATAAATAACAAGCATGCCATAGTCGGACGTCGGAGCGACATCACAGAAAGGGCTTATATCAAAATAAATGACAAGAGTGCCACAGTCAGACATCTGAGCGACATCACAGAAAGGGCTTATATCAATAGTAAATAACAAGTGTGCTACAGTCGGACATCTGAGCGACATCGCAGAAAGGGCTTATATCAAAATAAATGACAAGTGTGCCATAGTCGGACGTCTGAGCGACATCACGGAAAGGGCTTATATCAAAAGTAAATAACAAGTTAGTGCATCCATAAGAATAAACTTTTAACCGGACTTAACACTCATGTGGTTCACTGGAGTTTGTCACTGAGACTGACATTTGACAAGATATGATGATCATAGTACTTGGACATGTACAAGATGATTCAAAGGATTTTTGACTCTGCAGAGTTTGTACTAATTGCCCACAGCCAACGGATTTCCGTAGTCACAAAGTACTAGTTCCGTTTATGGTATTTCGGTAGAAACACATCTAACCAGTACACACCCATTCCACCTCACGATGCCAGGATTCACCCTAGACAACGTCCAAGAAAAACTTTGAGACGGGGAGGTCACAACCTCGAATAGCATGGGATCAAATTTCTATACGCGCGCCCTAAGGGGTGCCCCCCTCTCGGTCCCAACCGGAAACACCCATGCCCCCTGACTGGATGATGGGATTTAATCCAGGTCCATGGAACCCTCATCCTGGCCTCTCTATTTGGTGTGTACCAGGAAAACGGTTTGCAACTTACTAAGACATATTCCTGGCGGAAAACATGTGGTAGTACAGGAAAGGAAATGAATGGGAATGTGACTCGATTCACGTTGACACTGAAGTCAAATATACTGGCATAAGACTGGCATGCCACAACACTGCCATCTTACCCATTCTCATGCCATCACATAGCCATGCAAACTTATATCCAACAACATATGGAATTCCGAAACTCATTTGCTTCACCTTTGCATGAAATATAACATTTAACGAAATGTTCATAAACATGCCATGGAACTACTAAAATGCAAACATGCAACAACCACTCATCATATCAAAAGTTCAAACATGCTTGCCTGGTTCGGAGTAGTCGGAGTCTAACTTGGCGAAGTTGGCGGCTCCGTCACCTCCTCCGGTATGTACGGTATAAAAAAATACGCACTTATCGTAAATACCGCGCGTGCACAGAAAAGTGTTCCAAATATTTTTCTAATAAATATGACAAAAACTAGACAGAGAAATAAAGATGACAGAAAAAGAATCAATCAAAAATCATTTTCTGTTTAAAAGTTATAAAGGTTTTAGAACCAGGGACTTATCTGTGATGAAAAAGAAAGTTTCCAGGGGGTCAACTGATAAAAACAGAAAACGATTCGGAAAAAGAGAAAACACTGTCGAGGGAGTCCCACTCGTCAGGTTTAAATTTTCAAAGGGGGAAAACAGGGCTTGACGGCGCCCGAGAGCTGCGGTGGTCGCCGGCGGCGATCCACGGCGAGGCAAGGGGATCGGGCGGAATCTACGTGTTCAGCGTGTCCTTCCGCGTCGGTGGGTGGTGGTGGTGGTCGCCGGCGAGCACTATGTCGACGGCGGCCCTTGCTCCGGCGGACGGCGGCTCGGGTGGAGTTGGATCTCGTCGGGGAGGGCTGCGAAGGTCAAATCGAAGCTTGGGTTAGCTCACTGGGTGCTCGAGGTGGCTACTGACGAGGTTTGGGCGTCGGGGATGGCCTCACCAGAGTGAATCGAGCTGGTGGCCGAGGAGGATCGGGGCGGACGGAGTTGGGGGAGGAGACCTCCTCGAGGTCCTCCTAGTGGCTTGGCGGAGTGTTGGCGAGGTGAAGTGGTGGTGCGTGCTCGAGAGCGAGCTCGGGGCTCCTTTTTATAGGCGATCAGAGGCGGTGGCCGTGAACGGAGTTCTCCGGCGATGGTTACGGCGGCGCAGAGCTTGGTCGGGGAGGTTTAGGGAGTTGGGTGTCAACATGGAGTTCCACTGGTTCCGTTTTGATGCTAAACAAGCTTGGATTAGGAGTCCTCGGTGGATTCGACGGAACGGGGCGGCGCGGGCCCGTCGGCGGCAGAGGGAGCGCCCTGTGCTTGTCGGACCACGGCGACGGTGCTGCGTGGGTGCGCTGGCATGCATGAGCCACGTGGAGGGCTAGGGAGCAAAGGGCGGCGTAGAACGGCGTAACGGGCCGGAGCTGGCTCCGTTTGGCCGCCATAGGTGGTTCTGCCATCGCAGAGGCTGCCGGCGTTGAAGATGCTCGCTGCCACCGACGCCTGCGTCCGTCCAAGCGGGCGTGCGGTGCTCTAGCCAGGGGGAAGAGGCTGTGCATAACGTGCCAGGGCGCACGGGTGATCAGTGACAACTCCTTGACGAAAAACGACACTTCAAGTCTGAACTTTCTGAACTTTCTGAAAATGCACATGAACAGTGCCGGCCAAGTGTTTGACGAAATGATTTTGGCATGTGGGGAATTTATCTGGGGCTGATCTTTGGTGTGGTGGCCTCTCATTGCATCTGGGGGCTGCCTGAATTTTGGTAGAATTTTTGGGGAAGAGGAGATATGAATTTCACCAAATTTGACAAATCTGGTCCAAACTTGCACAGAGAGAAACTTGAAAATTTTGAAAAGAGGAAGAGTGGATCTTGATGGTTCTAGGTTGTGGGTGCTAAGGACTATCCAGAGGAATTGGTTTGAGATCAAAACTCAAAGGGAATTAGGCACTTCCTTTGTAGAGCATCTAGGCTTAGAATAATTGACAAAATTGTTTTTGGGAGAAAGATAAATGGAATAAAATCCAAAAATGGGTTTAACTTGTTGGGACAGAATGGTTGGGTTGCCCCAAGGTGGAGGGAGGGTTTTTGGGAGAATTTACCACAAGAGGCATGGTAAAACCAAGGATGGTTCAACACAAAAGAGTAGCTCAGAAATCTTTTGGGGTTTCTTTTTAAAAGAAAGCAAATTTCGAAGAAATGTTTTTGAGGATGGAAACTTAGAAGAAAGGTTTTTTTAACAACAAAACACCAGGGTTGCAAAGGATGCAAAAATCAAAGCCCTTGCCAAGGGAAAAGTTTTTGAGACGGAGATATTTTAGAAAGGATTTAAAGGACCTTTTTCAAACCAAGCAAGGCTTTTGCTGAAAACAAAAACAAAAATTTTGGAGTGTTACACTCTCTCTCTCTCTCTATTTGTGTGTGTGTGGGGGGGGGGCTTTCTAGTTCGCATTCATATATACACCATCTATAGGTATCTCTCGCACACTATGTATGATAGTCTAGCTAGTCCAAGCTAGATATGTTGGGTGCACTCATCGTACGCACACAAATTCCTTGGCTCTTTGCCCGTAACTCTCACGCACCACTATGTCGTCTCGGATCTCTTCCCCCCTCTCTCAAACTCTCCATCCACCTGGGTCACACATACACATGCATATCTCACTCGCACTCGATAGGCCCATCTAAAACTCTATCTCTCTCCCTCGTTCTCTCTCCATATCACACGCACACACACACACACACAATCTCATGCCCAGCTAGCCAAGTATGATGGTCTCTCACTCAATTGTAGGCACACGCAGTCCCCCATATATGTATATGACTATCTAATCTTAGTCTCCATCACAAACATGTGCATGGTCTATCTCGATTTCTCTCGGGGCATCTTTCTATCGCGCACGCCCTCCCTCGATCTCCCACCCACCCTCACGATCTCGAGGGGATCTCTCTATCACAAATACACCCTCTCTCCCTCCCCATGCGTCCATGCCATCCATGTGTCCCTCTCGACCTTTTTTCCTTGTTGGCCAGACCTCTATTGGACATGTGCTACAGGGGTGTCTCTTTCCGTTGCAAACAATCACACACTAGCTATTTTCGTGTATCTCTTCGCCTCGCTTTTCCATCTCAGAGATGCATGCGTGATATGTTCACATAAGAAACGAAAAAACACACACTCTCTCTAATTTATCGTTTGTTGTCACTTTCTCTTTCACACACATACTTTTTTTGCACACTTACTCATTCTCCTTCACACGCACTTGATCTATCTCGACTGAGGCACTCTCCTCCGTCCATAGCACATAGATTTATTGAAAAGTCAAACATCACAAAGTTTGACCATGTACGTGGAGAAAAAGAATTACATCTAGTACGGCAAACATATACCATTAGATTCACCATGAGATGTAGTTTTGTATGATGTATCTTTGGTAATGTAGATATAAATAACATTTGCATAAACCTGATGAAAGTTTCCAAAGGTTGACTTCTAAAATATTTACATGCACTGCATTATCGAGCGGGTGGAATATCTCTTTCCCCCTCTCAGCTATCTGACGCACCACTCAGCCTTATAGGGGCTCCTCAATCTCTCTCAAACTTTATTGGTCAGTTTAGCTCGTGACCTGACCCTCATGCCTTGATGGTCGGTACAGCCTGGTGTGGACGTGAGATGTAAAATATTTCTGCCTGGCCAGGCTTGTGTGGTGCTGAAGCGTTTGGTTCATGCCTGGGCCAGGCAAGGCATCAACGTCCCATCAATCAATCCATGCATCAATTATTTAATGCTAATATCCATCCATGTTGCTGTTAGCCTTGTGGCCGCATGACCAGGCACGGCCAGGCATTCGAAATCGGTCGCTTGGGCCAGGCTACTTGCAGTGTCTGGAGTTCAGCCAGGCTAATTAAAGTGCAAGGGAACCCAGCCCAGGTGGGCTTTCTTTTTCACAGCGTAGCAACCAAACAAGCGTGCATGAAATCCAGCCACAACCCCAGGCCATGCAAAAGATGCTCACGACGCAAGCCAAACTGGCCTTATATCTCCTTGGTTCACACATACACATGTCTCGCTCAGGCTATACATATAGACCCATCCAACACTCTTCACCCTTGTTCTCTCTCCATGTGACACACACCCCCCTAAGTACCATAATCCCTCACTCCATCATAGGCTCTATTTGGATCCATGGGTTAGAGTTAGTTTGGGTTAGTTTGGAGTCAACTAACCCAAAAAGATCCAAACAGGAGGGTTAGTTTAGGTTAGATGCATCTAACCCATCCAAAAAAAACTAACCCATCCAAGAGGTGCATATTTGGGTTAGTTCTTCTTGGGACCACTAATAAACACTTTTTTCTCTCACTCTCCCCGCAGCAGATCCCTCCCCACTTCCTCGAAGCTTCTCGTCCTCTCCCTCCCTCCCTCTCGCACCGCCCGTGAAGGTGCCTCGCTGTATACGCGCACCATCTAACCCTGCCATCCAAACACCTCTTTACTTAGAGTTACTTCAGGTTTAGTTCAAGGTTAGAATCTAACTCTAACCTCTAACTGAGTTAGAGTATCCAAACAGGGCCATAGGCGCAAGCACTCCCCCCCCCCCCTCCTAAGTATGAGTATCTCTTCCTAGCCATCAGCAACACACGTATTATCTCCTTCCATCCATACGTCTATCTCGATATCTCTCGGGGCATCTTCTATCGCGCACACACCTTGTCACTCGATCTCCCACCCATGTAGTCCCATCACGATCTCCAGGGGATCTCTCTATGACAAACATACACTCTCTCCTCCCCACGTCTGCATTTTCTCCGTACGTCTCTCTCGACCTCTCTCCCTTGTTTGTCAGACCCCCTTTGGACACGTGCTAGGGGTCTTCCTCTCTCGGTTTCAAACAACCACACACTATCTCCTCACCTTGCCTCCGTTGTCGAAGATGCATGTGTGATATGTTTGCATAAGACACGCACGCTTTTTCTCTACTTTTATCATGTGTTGTCCATGTCTCTTTCACACACGCACACACATTTTTTCACTCTCTCTCTCTCTCTCATTAGGGACTCTGTCACGTCCATAAGCATATGGATGTTTTGAAAAGTCAAACCTCAGAAAAGTTTGACCAGGTATATGTGGAGAAAAACATTTACATCTGGAACGATCAGTAGATTCATCACAACATGTACTTACTTCATACGATCATTTATCTTTGGTATTGCAAATATAATTAATTTCTTTATAAACTTGGTCAAAGTTTCAAAAGTTTGACTTAAAAAAATGTTGTAACTACATTATCGAACGAAGGGAGTAGCTCTTTCTCTCTCTCTCTCTGCTATCTCTCACGGGCCTCCCCTCTCACTCGAACTCTCTATACCGACGGATTATACGCTCACTGTGTCAGCGTATAGCTCCGTATTTGTTTAGTTGACCGGTCAACCAATCCACATGCTGCGTTGTTAGATCGTGTTCTGTATCTTGGTGAGCTGGCCCATGTGGCAGTGGGTGAAAATAAGTAAACTAGAGGCCCATCTGACATGCGGTGAAGTAAACAAAGTTGAAACCACTCGGGGTAGCACCCCACACGCTAGTAAATTGAGGGCGCATTGAGGACAAACTTCTTGCGCGCGAAGGACGCACTCATGCACAATTCACCACTGCGCGGCAGCATGCACAGAAGGACGCACTCGCGCACACCCGGCACACAACACACACCAGCACACGTGTACACCAGCATCGCCGCCGGTTGAGATGGACGGTGAGGCAGCCAACAAGCGGAGGAGGCTCGAGCCAAAACCGCATCCGGCGAGCCTGGAGTTCATCAGCAGCCTCCCCGACGACATGCTGCTCGTCATCATCGGCCTCCTCCCCACCAAATCTGCCATGCGGACCGCCCTGCTCTCCCGGTGGTGGCGCCCCCTCTGGCGCTGCGTCCCCCTCAACCTCACCGTCGACAGCTGCCTCTGCGACGGGGATTGCAAATGCATGGCTGCAGTCTCCAAGATCCTTTCATCGCACCCTGGGCCAGCTAGACACCTTGACATCCGCATGTTCAATACTAACTGCAAGGTCCAACCCAAGTTCGACGAGTGGTTCTTATCCCCCGCCCTAGATCAGCTCGAGGAGCTCAGCTTTGAAGCTGGACGATGTCGCTCTCTGCCGCCGTCCACGCTCCGCCTCACGCCAACGCTGCGCCGCGCCAGCTTCAGCTCCTGCTATCTTCCCCAGATTAATGCCGCACCTGCCCTTCTTCTCCCTCAACTTAAGCAGCTCGACCTCTTCGACGTTGTCATCTCGAAGAAGGCTATGGAGCACCTGCTCCGCAGCTGTACTGCGCTCGAGTACCTTCGTCTTGAGCAGATCCACGGGTTCATTAGCCTCCACATCGCCTCGACGAATCTCCGATGGATTTATGTGTCTTGCTGGCCCCACAACAAGACATCAATTGGGAAGAGATCACTCCAGCTGTTCCACGTTATGGTCATTGAGAATGCGCCTTTCCTTGAGAGATTGCTTGTATCGGATCTAGAAGGTCCAACAAAAATCAGGGTCATTGACGCGCCGAAATTGACAGCGTTGGTGTACTCGTCTGCCAAATTCTCCGAACTCTTTATTGGATCCGTAATCGTTCAGGTACAGCACTCATCTTCTTCTCCGTCTTCTTGAAATTCACATTTTTAAATTTCTTCTTGATGTATTTACGACCGTCTTCCAGAAAATGATTCCCACAAGCTTGACCCAGTCCATGCGCACAGTGAAGATCTTAGCACTAAAATCTATCGGCCCCAATCTGGATCAAGTTGTTGGATTCCTTACATGCTTTCCATGCACGGAGAAGCTACTCATCGAGGTGAAACTTCTTTCCTATTAGTAAACGGTAATCACAACGTAGCTCAATTTTTTCGTAATTTTCCCAAATTACGATGACAAGTGTAGTGTTCAAAACTACATCTACGCACTGCACCGAAAGAAATGTTTTTAGTATTTTTTTCTCACGTGATCACCTGCATCATTTTTATGCTGTACTACTATAGTAGCCTAGGCTAGTCATAGTGGAAAGTAACTTAGACTACTCCAGTAACTCTATGGTTACCCTAAGGGCAAGTACTACCTCCGTCCTGGTTTACTCTTCCAATTTTGTAGTATCAAAATTTGACCATAGATTTAACTGACAAAATGTTAATGCATGTCACTAAGAACTATATCGTTGGATTCGTATTTGAACATAATTTCAAATGGTGTAATTTTTAGTGACATGCATTGGCATTTTCTTAGGTAAATCTATGGTCAAAATTTTATACTAAATACGAGGTAGTATTCCCTCCGTCCCAAAATTCTTGTCTTACATTTGTTTAGATACGGATGTATCTAACACTAAAATGTAACTAGATACATCCGTATTTAGACAAATTTAAGACAAGAATTTTGGGACGGAGGGAGTACAAAAGTGGGCTATGTAGGCCAAAACATGTGCCAAATTCACTTGTGATGCATTTGGCATCGATGCCCCTCCATTGCTCACCTGGTGCCCCAATCTGGATCACCTACTTTGCTCCGGTGCCAAATTAACTCACGCAATGAAAAAACACTGCGTGGGAGAGAGAGAGGACTGAGGCAATAAAAAACACTTGTTTGGGAGAGTGAGAGGCTGGTGTAGTTGGTTTGATTGATTTGTTTATACATGTGGGTCTGTGTGCACAGCGGTGCCAACTCTCTCACATCGCGAGAGCGGTGCCAAAATCTTTTGATTTGACATCGATGCGTATTATGTGGCATACTTTTGCGAAATATGGCATCGGCCACATAGTGGAAGGCAACAAATGCCCAAGCTCTTCACGTGCTCCTAGTTAAATGAGAGGAAACAGAAAGAGAGAGAGAGAGAGAGAGAGAGAGTGAAAAATATCACTAGCCAGCCAACCCTATCGTATGAGCGAATGATATTGGTACCTCTTGATGACACGGCAATCTTATGCAGCCAGCTGCTCTAATATGTTCTCTTCTTTTGCAGATAAAAAAAGACCCGAAAGTGAAAAATGTGCTGCACTATAACAATCTCATCGAATGCCTTGATCTCCATCTTACAGAAATTGATTTGATCGACTACCGAGGCAGCACATCTGAGATTAAATTGGCCAGGTTCTTTGTTCTGGAGGCAAGTGTGCTCAAGGTAATGAGGTTTGGCGTTCTCTGGCGCAACAATGAATGGCGTGCTGATCACCGCAAGCGTCTAAGCCTAAATGACAAAGTGACTCGAAAACTTATTTGCCCATTAGTGACTTGTCAGGGTGGTGGATTTTAGTTTGTACGATAACGCTGCATCCACCTAAAGTAACGAAAGTTCTTACGTAAACTTCCTAGTAATTCCCTCTTCCTAGGTGCAGCATTACTCCTAACATTTGTAATATCAGTTTGAAACTTGTAATATTGCCGTGTCCTATTCCTGCGTTTTCAAAATCCTGCGAATCAAACAGGTCCTGAGTTGGTGATGATGTTGTGCCTCCCATCTTTCACCAATAGCCGTCGGATCTAGATCTGACGCATACAAACCAAGCTTCTCCATTTTTGCAAAAAGATGCCCGCACTTGTTCCCTATTTACAAACAACTCCTTGTCTCTCACAATCAGCCTTATCTCCTCCCCACCACATCTAGAAGGCCGTGGAAAAATCTGGCGTGATGGCCGCTGCCGGAGCCGTCCACCCCCAATCTTGGTGTTCCGTGCAATGCACGGGCATCTACGCACGGGAAATTATGTCGAACAGGGCTAGTTGTAAGCAGGCTAGCTCTACAGCCATGATGATAGTGACTGCAGACGGTGAGGCTGACTATGGTATGCCGAACACGGCGCCTATACTCAGGTGTCATCTCCGGCGCAGGGTCTTGTCACTTCACTGTGAGGAGCAGCACGTAATAATTTGACCAACGGGTAGTACAGTGCTAGTACTCCTAGGAGTACTACATTGGTAGTACTACTACTAGTACTAGTAGCACCACCGTCTGGATTTAGGAGTACTACCACGTCCATCTGGATTTTAGTATTTGACTAGCAATATCTAGTAATGCATGTCACAAAAAATGTACTACTCCCTCTGTAAATAAATACATGGTGTTTTATTCCTATCGGCGAGAGAACTTAATGTTTTTTGCTAACTAGAGTCTTAATAGGATTACATGCAATGAACTAAACACTGCATGTCATGTTTGGTAGTCTCAAGTCATTGAAAGCATGCACGGCCCACATCTCTCATTGGTTGATATGTCACGAAATAAGAAACAAGGAGGGAGTTAATGCACCGTGCCTAAGTGTTTTGGGATTATTTGGTTTTCGTAATGTGACTTACACAACATTTTTGTTTACATGCATTAACATTTTATTAGTTAAATCAAAGGTCAAAACTTGGCGCAAAATGCAAAGGGGACCAATAAACCAGTAAACATCAAACTTCTCTCGTTTGGCCCCAACTAGAGGTCCGGTGAGATGACTATACTGCACCGGCACGGAGGGGGCGCAGCTTCATTGACTTACGGCAACTGCCTTTGGGTGAATGACACGTGGGCCCAGGGGGTGGCTGGCCCACCTATCATACAGCCAAAGGCAGGTGCAGTAGAGGGCCGAGGAGTAGTACGAAATCCTACGCACCTACGCACGCTAACCAAGGGCAAGAGTGATCACTCGAATCGCAAGATCAGTTGACTACTACCTCCGTCCTAGTTTATTGGTCTCCTTTGTAATTTGTGCTAATTTTTGACCAAAGATTTAACTAACAAAATGTTGATGCATGTCAACAAAAATTATATTTTTGGATTCGTATTTGAACATAGTTTTCAGTGATATAATTTTTAGTAACATGCGTAAACATTTTGTTAGTTAAATCTGTGGTCAAAATTTGACACGGATTACAATGGGGACCAATAAACCAGGACGGAGGTAGTAGAAGCTAAGGTAGACCCATGTAGGCAATGAGCGCGAGCATCAGCCGGCTGTGCCAGATGGTCCACGACGCCGGCCTGCGGCCCGGCAACGAGGAACGTCTCCAGGTAGTATTGCTTGAGGCCGCCAGGGCAAGGGGCCGCTTGGACGACAGCTTCGTCTCCTTGTTCGACGAGGTCCTCGTCGCTTTCCTCGACAAGTTCACCATCGTCAAGAAGCCCGCGGACGACTTTGACGTAAGCCTCCAACCGACGCGCCCAGGCTCTACGATGCCCGCCACCCTGGACAGCCACTATGGTGACAACCTCTTTGATGCACTGGTGGCCCTGCGACTGCCCGCCGTCGCGCCGAAGAATGTCCACCTCGAGGTCGTGCTCGCCGCCCAGCGCCTGGCGCAGCAAGACACCATCGACATAATCACCCACGTCTACATGCAAATCGTCCACAAGGACTACTACATGCAAGAGGAGGACGATAGGACGCTGGCCTTCTTGGACCGCAGGGCAACCTTGGACGACACTGTTCAGAAGCACGTTGAGCTTGCTGCCAATGCCGCTGCTCCTCACACGTCGGTTGGTGACCCGGCGCACTAGGGCGTGAGGATGTCATTGATGGATCCATATGTATTTTTATCTTTCCGTCATATCCATGTAGTAGTATATGATACTACAGTAATTATCTTACCTTTCGCATCAACTTCATAATTTTCGTACGTACTCCATGCATGAACGGCGCCAGAACCAAACTTCTCATTACTCTAGGCAAAATCGTTATTTTGTATCTATCGATCACACCATGGAGCAGAACCAAATTTTACAAGTTATGAGTTCAAAAGGAAAAGCCTGCCGTGTTCGCATCGCACCCCCACACGATTGGTCCGGCACGCCGCTCAAGCGGGAATGCGTGCGGTGTTGCATTTTCACTTACAAGTGGGACCGTAGTTGAGCAAACCGACTATCGGCAAACCCCCACCCCGCCCACCGCGCGATGGCTGAGAAAACAGGAGGGAGAAGAGATGGCTGTAGCACGGACTCCAAGAAAATTGGTGTCGGATGGGACTCGTGTGGGTGGCGTGTGCCGTACTGCTAGACGTGAATGCTAGTTATGGCCCATGCCACCCCACTATATCGAGCCTATATCGAGGTACAGTAGAACAAATTTCCTGCAGTCCGTGCTCAGCACTCCTCTATCTCTCTTCTCAGCCAGCCAGCGGACGCGCGGAGCCCATCGTCTGTTTGCTCACATGCGGTCCCACATGTCAGTGAAAACGCAAGCGGACCCACTGAACCTGCACATCTTTCACCTCGACGTGCTGGTGATGAAAAACAAATCCAAGAAAGATCTTCGGTGGCCGCTTTTGGAGTTACTCAAGAGTAGTAAGATTCTATTTACAGTTTAACCCAAGATGCACATCTCGTGGCTTCAACTACCACTCTATTTTCTTTCATGACACGACCTGGATGCTGGATGTCCCACGTGTCGGCAAAAGGAGGAAGAACCCGACCAAATCTTCGGTTGTGCTCTCGGATTAGACTAGTTGTGCTAACTTAAAAATTTTATTGTGTACTCCCTCCGTTCCAAAATACTTGACTTCCATTTGTCCAAAAATGGATGTACCTATATACTAAAACATGTCTAGATACATATATATTTTGACAAATAGAAGGCATGTATTGTGCAACGGAGGGAGTAGAATGGATGCAAGTTTTTGTATTGGGAAGAAGAGTACATCCATATATTGATAGAGCGCAATTTAGTAGATGTTCTATCACTTTTAGCTAGCACAGAGGCTATAGATGAGATTAGTGCACTTGTTGATACTCCTACTTGGTATGCGTGTTGCTGCTTAGACGCAGAGAAAAACGGACCGGAGGGAGTACTAGAATAGAGGCTAGACATGAGACTAGATGCGAGGAAGCAACGTCTACTTCTTTACACTCGAAGAAGAAAGAAGCACGCAAGATCGAGCCTCCGCAGATCAACAATGAATGCATCGAGAAGGCACTAATCCAACTTACAGGAGTAGTAAAATGTATTCTTGTGGTTCTTGTTTTCTTTGGTCTTGCTTTTCTAGTCAAAATTATCGTTGGAGTTCGTGCAAAACGGAGGTCCGTTTGGGGTCGTGCGTTGCAGTTGGCCTTACAAGTGGGACCGCAGTTAAGGAAACCGACTATCGGCAAACCCCCACCTCGCCCGCCGCGCGATGGCTGAGTTAGAGAAACGATGAGGTTGAAGAGATTGCTCTAGCACGGACTCCAAGAAATATGGTGTCAGATGGAAGTCGTGCTGGTGGCGTGTGCCGTACTCCTGGACGTGAATGCTTGTTCTGGCCCATGCCACCCTACTACTCCTACTACTTACTATATAGTACTACTAGTATCGAGGATTCGAGGTGCTGGTTACGTAGTACAGTATGGCTACAGTAAAAACACCCGCACGACGCGCGAAGCATGTGAAGCTAGTACAAATAGTGTACTACTATTGTTGATTGGCCTCATCCGATAACCTGTTGCAATGCACGTACAATTATGTATTCGGAAAATATTTTTTTGCCTCGTCGCACCACTCACTCACAGAAGCAACTCGAAAGCCATTCATAAATTTAGTAAGTTTATCACAGGCATATCATTTTATTACATACAACAGGTCATCAACCCACATCGACAACGAGGATACATTATAAATACTAAAGTTTTCACCACACAACAAATAACAAGCAATGAAATGAACTTCAACTCAACCATTCCTCGGCGTTGGAAACGCTTGCTTTGAACCACAAGTGATTCTCTGGGACGGGCCATCCATTGTCGATCTGGAGACCAACGCAGGACTGATCATCCAGGCTGAAGCGGCCTACTATATCAGTACCAGGGTAGGGAACCACCCAAATGTCCGAGGTATAGACACAGTTGCTTCTCATAAATGGTAGTAACGTTGTGTCAACAGCAGTTGGATCGCCTTTCACCATCATTGGATAGTTTTGTCCAAGGAAGAGCGAGTTTTCTCCAAGACTATCAATTCTGTACCAGGGAGAAGGAGTTGGCGCTAGCACACTAGTATCCATCCCGAATACCATGCAACGGGTGTTGGAATAGGTCCGGAGAGTGCGACCATGGGAGACTACACCTGCTTCCTTAGCAGTAACATCATCAGTGGGCTGTATACACACGAGAAGAGGTGATCCATCGGAATTAGTTGCCAGGCGCCAAATAGTATATGGGCGCTGCTCGTCCTCATGCTCGTGATCATCACCATCATCATCTCCCCCTTGGTTATAAAAATCTTCAAGTATAGGTGGTGGAATGTTCACAGGACCTTGGAAACACAAGAAGAAGGTTAATTAGTAAGGCTGGCCATAGTGGGGGTAACATAAGTAGTATCATGCACTTGGGACTCGCAAACATGCTTATGTGGCAGGCAATTAAGGAAGAGAGAGATGGTTATAGTAACATAGGTAGATACCGTAACATAATAAATGTGATGCTACTATGTGTCATGCATGGCAATAAATGAGACCACCTATGATACTAATCTAAGATACTATGCACTATAGAGGTAGTAACATAAACTAGTAACATATGCATGTTACTAGTCTAAGTTACTCCCCACTATGACCAGCCTAAAGGGAAACTTGCTAACCCGCATGCATGTGGATGAAACAATTATAATTACGGTGGAAGACAAACGTACCGAAACAACGAGGATGCCATGCAAAAACAGTGCCACGAGTGGTGGCAGCAAACACAAGGCCCTCGTATTGAATTGCATCACAGTACTCATCCGTGTACAGAAACTGATTTTTGAGCAATATCCATCCAGTCAAACCACTGAGGACGGCAACAAGCTTGTCGAAGATAGCAACAACTTCATAGTTGTTGTAATTCCAAGAGCGGTTGGGGACTCGAGAAATTGCTATCTTCCGTAGAAGACAGTCACCATGATTGTATTTGAACGTGCGTACAATACCGGTGTGCTCAACCTCTGGGCAGTCTGCTGAGATTTTTGGAAGTGGAACCCGGTCACGAGTGTACACATTCACAAGTTCCCACTCGCAGTTGGACCCAATGTAAACAACCCAATCTCCATTTGCGCCTGCCCAAGCCTTGCCCTCAAGCGATGGCATCTTAACATCATACGTATCATTATCAAGCGGCATCAACTTGCACAGGGCGAGGCCTCCGTCGTGACGGCGCCAGTCATCAGGGTCACGGCGAAGAAGATAGGGGAGATCAAACCGCTCCTTGACTCTTGGGTTCCTTGTAATGATGTTATTAGTTGAGTCGAGAATGGGCTTGAACGAACCTGCCATGCTAGCCGAGGTGATGACGTCGCACCGATCAATGAGTTCCTCCACCACGTCATCTTTCAGATCGGGGCAAGAATAACGGGGTCGTTTCCGTCCTGTTCCCTCCATGGAGAAGACGATCGAACAATGGCAGAAGAAAGGGTGAAGGGCTGAAGGAAAATGGAGGAGGGAGAGGAAGAGCGTGCGACAGCAGTTCCAAATCGAGAGGGAAAGGCGAAGAGTCGGTGGACGGTTGCCAGTTTGCCACGGTTCACGAAGGGGCGCCCCGGCCTACACGTCGGTTCGGAAATACTCCTACTACTCGCCGTCGTCTCACTGATATGTTGGAACGGGACCACATGTCAACGAAACATGGTGTGTAATTTCTCGTGCAAAATGCGATCTGGCCGCGTTGGCCCGAGGTGCCGCATTAGTTATCGACCTTTATTTTTTTAATGGCGTGCCATTCAGTTTTGAAGCACGACTAACTGGTATTGTACGCAGAGAAAATATAAACTACTCTACCACTACTCCACCTCCAGTACTAGTAGTATAATGAAGATACATAGGCTGGAGCTTCAGCACTTTCTTGCCAAGGGCTGCCCACTTGCTTCTCACACTACCACCCTCTCTCCAGATCTAAAAAAGACGGCCCCTCTCTCCCTCCTCACCGGTGGTCACAGATCCGCCGGGGAAGAAAAGGACGTGCAGCGTTGACACACTCGTCGTCAGCGAGCAAGGTCACGCACTGACGACAAGGCCGTCCTCTCAAACCTAGCGCCCGCGCGGGATGGCCTCCATCCCCAAGCTCGCTGCCGTAGTGTGTGCGGAGGACGACGACCACGAGCGAAGCCACTTCCCGCCGACCCTCAGGTATGCTACCTCTTTTCGAACCATACCCTTGTTCTATTGCCCCATCTGGCACGTCGTTGCATGTGGATCTTTTTCCACTCCACCATCTTCCCAATTTGCTATCCTCTGCTCTGCTGGCCACGCAGACGAAAACCATAATTTGCACTATTAAAGGAAACCCTACTTCATGCAGACTAATGCATGTCTGGGTTGAATAAGGAAAGGAAGGGAGACTGTACTGTCCAAGAGAGTAGGCATCGAACCCGCATCTAGGTTGAAAAGGGGAAAATCAGTAGCTAAGGAACGAGTCTCGTGTCTCTTGGTTGAAGAAGGGTAGAAAGGCATGACAACGCAATAGAGAATGACCAGGTCGATCGGTTTGTTGTCCTCACATAGGAAAAAGGTGGCTAAAGAGAACAAAAATGGGACGTAATCCACATATGCTGCCTGGATATTTGTTGCTCTGGGCAACCATACCTCCCTCACCACTCTGCGTCCGTGGAGGTACATCGTACTGGTGCGCCCACTGTCCGAATGGGCCTCCCATGCTCTTATTGCCACTTTTTTTGCTGTTAGTATAACGCCAGCAGTCAAGTCAAGCAATGCTACTGCTAAAGTGATGCCACATTTAACTAATGCCGCTCTCAGTCTAATGCCACAGATAAATTTAAGCAGTGCCATTTAATGTCACTGGATCATTTCAGGGTTAGCTGTTGATTGTGGATGTATTAAAGATTTTTCAGCTAAGGCATTCTAATGTTGTTGCACAGCCAGTATACCAACGATGAAACTTGTTACTACCTTCAGATTTTTGCACTGTTAATGCTTATAGATTACATACCTCACTTTCATGAGATAAGTTAATTTTTTTGTACAGTGTCACCAAAATGCCAAGGCGCTGATGTCATTTTATTTTGGTTAAACTGCACAGACAATTATGAAGACAAGAGGAAAGGTCAAGAGTGGGCACCTCCTCCTCCGGCTGTTCTCTTGATTCGTTCGATCAAGTTTTTATGTTTGATCGATTATCAAGATTGGGATAGCAATTTTTAAGGTCCCCCCGAGTTCGAAATGATATTTACCTTGGAGGTACATGGTTTGCAATTTTTTTATACTGTCATTAGTTAATAATGCTAGTTACCTTCAGACTTCTGTATTTGGTTTAATGCTCATGCACAGCTAGTATACCAATGCTGAAACTTGTTACCTTTACATTTTGTATTGTTAATTCTTATAGAAACCTTCCAGTGCTAGAGTTTATTGAAATCTGTTCAGTAAAACCATTGTACTGTACCCTGTAATAAACTAACTACTCTACTGTTGCACTAGCCACTGGATTAGTGTATATTTGTAGTATTCGAATGGTGTTGCATTAGCGTATGGACATAAATAAAGTGTGGCAAGCTTTCCCAGATATGTGCTCAAGAAAACTACTACCTGTTTTTCTAAATACTAGACGTTTGGGTACTTTAAATTGAACCGCGAAAACGTCTTATATTAAGGAACAGAGGGTGTAGAGCTCACTCAAATTATCCCGGTAAAGCTAGTCACACCTTTGTTAAAATTAATGTTCATTATGTTATCGGAGGAGGTCTGTATGTTTGTCTCTAATGCCTGTCTACTACATACCCGACATCATGATGTAATGTTAAGTCATTTCCTTTTGTACAGTGTCACTAAATTGTCAAGGCGGTGATGGCATTTTATTTTAGTAGAACTGCACAAAATTTGCTTAAAAGAAGAGGAAAGGTCAGGAATGGCTCAGTTTTTCAGAAAAAACTATGTATGCCTTCCTGACATCAGGCCGTTGTTGCTTTATTTATTCCTTCAAACAGGTGGTTAGAAACAGTCTTGCTACCTTTTCCCATTAAGAAATTGGAATGCTTATATTTGTGAGTCTATGCTTCAACTAGTGCCACTTTTATAGTAATCACACTTTCAATATCTATGCAAACAGGGATGCTCGATTTTAGTGGAGCTGCACAAAAAGTCCAACTGGTTCAACATTAGGAGCATGTTTTTTTCCAAACCTTTATATCCAATTGGTGGCACTATGAGCTGTTCATTATGAAGGTACATGGTTTGCTACTATCTTGCTACTCTTTTTGTACTGTCATTAGATAGTAATACTAGTGGTTTGCATGTGAATTTATTGGCAGGGTGGACCTACATTGGAGGTGCAGGACAGGATTCAATGATTGGATGCTCAATTTCGGTTGTATCGATTTCACCTCTTCCATCACTGCGAACATGGTGTGGTATATGTTTACTAGCAGACAGAGATGTCTGCCCGTTGCTATTTGGCAAACAAACAAAGTGTCCGCAATTTTGGTTAAACTGCACAAGAGAATAGTATAGTCACTGCATGCAGTGCCATTTGAAAATAGACACAAATATTGGATAGTCACTTCATGGACTACAGAAAAGTAGTACTGTACTATTTACTGGCCAACACTAGGTGCTTCATTGCTCGTCAAGTGGGTTTCCCGCTTGGAAGCCGAAGCTTCGGTGGACCACACCAGCATGGAAAGGGCCAACGCGCGCGAGCAACGCGCCCTATCGCACCTCTGGAAAGTCCGAGGCGTGGCGCAGGACGCCGGTGCCGGCATTTAGCGTGTAACACGGCTGGCTGCCGGCATCGTCTAGTTAGCTAAGAGTAAGTTAGTACTTGTCTAGTGGGAGTAGATAGTTAACTTGGCTATGATGGTTGTCAATGTGGAAATTCAGTACTCTATATGTGGATCAAGCCTGTTACTTTGCTCTAAATGTTGAACTTTCCGTTTGAACATATGGAATGGGCTGTTATTTTTTTAAATGGGTTGTATTTGTCCTCCACGGGTTTAGAGGCTGACTTGTGGGCCTAGCAAGTTGACGCGTACACAATCAGGAGATGATTGTACCTGGAGAGGATGACAGCAGGGACCCGCCAAGGTCATGGCAGTACGCAAGCAAGTG
Organism: Triticum aestivum; assembly: GCF_018294505.1. Taxonomy (NCBI): domain Eukaryota; kingdom Viridiplantae; phylum Streptophyta; class Magnoliopsida; order Poales; family Poaceae; genus Triticum; species Triticum aestivum. Next base: position 375,874,965 of record NC_057801.1, on the reverse strand, counting down.
CCTCCTTATTTCAAGCCAATAAAAAAATGGCTCCTCCTAGTGGATTTCTGACATCTGGGTCCCATGCCATTGTCAACGTAGTCAATAAACGAGAGAATTGCACAACGAGCGGCTGACACCAGGGACCCAACAGCTCGCCCAGTTATTTTTTTTGGTTAATTCGATAAATGCCTCCGAGAAATGCCACTGCAATTTCCAAACTTTGAAAAATTTCATTTCATGCCATTTCTAGTGGCATTTTTTGAAGTCTGGAGTGGCCTTTTTCAAAGTTTGCAAACTCCGGTGGCGTTTTTCAAAGTTTGCAAAAATTGCAGTGTCATTTTTCAAAGTTTGGAAATTGCAGTGGCATTTTTATGAATCGCCATAATTGGAGTGGCATTTATCTAATTTGTTTTTGAGACGGCAGCAGGGTGTCAACTAGGCTGTGTGGGACACTCTGGCCTATCTAGACAACCTTTTTTTTATGTTTACCACAGACCAGCCCAGTAGTTTTTTTATTTTTGAAAATGGCTAGCCTATTTTTTTTGTGATTTGTCAAGTAAGTCACTTTATCAGGCCTGTTGGGCTGCAAATCTTTCAAGACGAGGAGAGCTTCATTCGGCTGGCCGAGAAAATGGCCTATCAGTAATGAGAAATGGGCTGTACATTTTTAAAACACATCAAACCGGCAATTAGTTTCAAATATCTTTTTTTCATTTCGAGATTTTAAATTGCATTGATTTTTATGCGTGGACAATTTATTGGATTTTATATTGATATACATTTATTTTTAAAATCAGTCTGAATGTGACTCGAAATTTCGGGATTAAAAATAGTTCAGCCCGCACCGACATATGCAAAATTTCGTATATATTTTTAACCGTGGCCACAATATGGGCTGTAATGCTAACAAAAAGAATATGGGCTCCAAAAAAACCCGAAAGAATTAGCAAATGGGCTGTAATTTGAAATAATGGCAGATGGGCTGTATGCTGTTTTCCACATATTTGAGGCTTTCCACAGATGGCCTTTATACTATTGGATGTCCATCCAACGGCCATCGTGCTTCTTCAATGTCTGTTCTTCCTGCTCCAGTTGCTCAAACAATCGCCGGCGGGACTGCCTACTCCCTCCTCCCCGCGGACGGCTGTGCTGCCGCGCAGGCCTCACCGCCCCATCATACTCCCATCGCTGGCCTAGCCATCCCTCTACTCACCCACAGTCCCACACATGTTGTTATTCTCCGGCGGCGGCAGACGAACCAGTAAACCCTCGTACTCCTCCGCGTGCGAAACAACTGCCAAGTATTCCCTGGCTCTGTGTCGTTCCCTTCCTAGGCCTCGTCGTCGTCCACTGCCCTGGTGCTCTCGGCGCGGCCTGGTCAATGTGGTCAATGAACGACATCCATCGGAAGTGGACTGTACGTGGAGAGGCTGACAGTTGGGTCCATGGCCGCACGCAAGGAAATGCATCCTTATTACGCGCAAAATAATGATTCCTCCACCTCACATCTGGGACCCACCGAAAGGGCCTCTGTATTTTGTGAAAAAAACATTACCGCCGCTGATAGCTCGGACCCACCAGCTATATCTTCGCATGCAAGTAAGTGCCTCCTTATTACGCCCAAAAAAAAGAATACTCCCCTGCTAGCTGGGACCCAGTATAGTGGGACTACTAAGTTGACTAGGACGAAGGGCTTTGTCAACTTAGTCAGTATGCACGATTCTAGCTCGACTGACCGTACGATGTCCATCCAACGAGCGTAGTGCTTCTTCAACCTCTGGTCTTCTTGCTCCAGCCGCCCAAAGCAGCACCGGTCATGCCGCCTGCTCCTGCCTCCCGTGGCCGGCTGTGCTGCCGCGGAGGCATCACCAGCCCCATACTACTCCCACCGCTGGCCAGGCTATCCCTCCACTCCACTCACCCACACCCCCTGTTATTCTGCAGCGACGGCAGCGCAGCCGAACTAGTGAACCCTCGTACTCCTCTCCGCGTGGGCATCCACTGCCGCGTCTTCCCCGGCTCTGTGTCGTCCCCTTCCTAGGCCACGCCGTTGTCCACCGCCGTGGTGCTCTTGGTGCGGCGTGGTCAATGTGGTCAACGACCGAATTCCATCGGAAGAGTACTATACGTGCAGAGACTCACAACTGGGTCCACGGCAGCCGCAAGGAAGTGCCTCCTTATTACGCGGAAAATAATAATTCCTCCACCTGACAGCAGGGACCCACCAGACGGGCCACCAGTATTTCACGAAAAAAACGTTTGCCCCTGATTGCTGGGACCCACCCGACGGGCCACCATATTTCGTGAAAAAATGTTCCCCCTGCTGTCAGCTTGGACCCACCGGAAGTGCCTCCTTATTACGCACAAAAAAATGAATACCCCCCTGCTAGCTGGGACCCACCTTGGTGGGAGGCTGACTTGTGGGCCTACTAAGTTGATGGGGATGGAGGGCTTTGTCAACTTAGTCAATATAAACGATTCTAGCTCCAGTGACCGTACGATGTCCATCCAATGGTCGTACTGCTTCTTCAACCTCTGGCCTTCTTGCTCCAGCCGCCCAAAGCAGCGCCGGTCGTGCCGGATGCTCCTGCCTTCCGTGGCCGGATGTGCTGTCGCGGAGGCCTCATCGCCCCCTACTATTCCCACCGCTGGCTAGGCCCTGCGGCGATGGCAGCCTCACACCGCAGCCGAACCAGTGAACCCTCGTACTCCTCTCCGCGCGGGCTTCCACTGTCGCGTCTTCCCCGGCTCCCCATCGTCCCCTTCCTAGGCCTCGCCGTCGTCCACCGCCCTGGTGCTCTCGGCGCGGCGTGGTGAACATGGTCAAGGAACGACTTCCATCGGACATGGACTGTATGTGGAGAGGCCGACAGCTGGGTCCACGGCCACAGCAAGGAAGTGCCTCCTTATTACGCGGAAAATAATTATTCCTCCACCTGACAGCGGGGACCCATCGAACGGGCCACCGTATTTCGCAAAAAAATGTTTTCCCCCTGACTACTGGGACCAACCAGCTACACCTTCGCACGCAAGGAAGTGCGTCTGGGCAAAAAAAATGATTCCCCCCCTGACTGCTGGGACCCACCAGCTATATCTTCGCACGCAAGGAAGTGCGTCCGGGCAAAAAAACAATTTGCCCCTCTGACTGCTGGGACCTACCAGCTACATTTTCGCACGCAAGGAAGTGCCTGACAGTCGGGATCCACCTGGTGGAAGCGTACATAGTGTTGTCATTCTAGTCGCGAACGTGTATGTACATATATACTGGTCGATGTAGAGGCGTGCACGTGTCGTAGTAGAGGCGCGTACGTGTCGTAGTAGAGGCGCACACGTAGCATGTACACGTACGTACAGCGGCGAGGGTGCAAGAAAGAAAATATGGCCACGTACGTACATACGGGCAGGGTCTCGAACGCCTACTCCCGCATACGTACATGGCTGGGTCGGAACGGAGAAACAGCGTCGTCATCATGTTCATGGGGAGCCAACCGGCTGGGTCGGAACGGAATGCGTAGTCGTGTTCATCGGGAGGGCTTGGATGGAACAGGCGATGGAAACGAGGCCTGGCGTACCGCATAACGGAGGAAACAGACCTCCTACGTTCGAAACGGGGTCCTGTTGATCGGGAGGGGTGTGGCGTACCGCAAAACGGAGGAAACGGACCTCCTACGGTCGAAACGGGGGTCCTGTTGATCAGGAGGGGTGTGGCATACCGCAAAATGGAGGAAACAGACCTCCTACGGTCAAAACGGGGGTCCTGTTGATCGGGAGGGGTGTGGCGTACCGCAAAACGGATGAAACGGACTTGTGTTGGAGCGCTATTGTCGAAACGGGGGTCATGTTCATCGGGAGGGGTGTGGCGTACCGCAAAACGAGAATCCACAGGATACTGTTCATCTCCACCATTGACCTCCTCCAGCCTCCACGGGCTCCTGTTCATCCAGCCTCCACCGCGCGCTACTCCACCGGCTACTGTTCAACCACCCCTCCACGGGCACCCCTCCACCATCTACTTTTCATCCAGCCCTCCACACCATGGGGTCCTGTTCAGCCACCCCTCCACGGCCACCCCTCCACCGTCTACTGTTCATCCAGCCCTCCACACCACGGGGTCCTGTTCATCCAGAGGAAACTCCACCGCTCACTGTTCATCCAAACTCCCCGCAACACTCACTATTCATCCAATCGATCGGCTTCAGTTAGTAGCAGTAGTGAAGGAATCGCTCCATCGCGTTCAGTTAACAGCTATCGATTGATCGCTCGGGTTCAGTAACGCGTAGCCTGTAGTGCAATCGCTCAGGTTCAGTTAGAGCCCAACGCCTCGCTCGGGTTCAGTTAGAGCCAATGCCTCGCACACACGCGTGTACGTGTACGAGAGAAACGCGCATCGCTCGGCCCCCGACCTCCCACCGTAACCGGCAACTCCCCGAAATTTTCCTCCCCCTCACTTCTACCACGGTTTTTTCCGTCATGGACGTCCCAAAGAATGTCATGCAGCTGTGTCTCCGGCCCGCCCAGGACAAAAATCCCATTTTCTGTCATGATTTTTTGCAATAGAAGTAGGAGCCCACCACATCTATGATGATACCGAGTTTTGTCATAATTATCATCATAGAAGTGTCATATGTATGACAGGAAAAAATTCGTTCGGCCCAAAATGTCACAGATGTGTCTTTTTTTGTAGTGTCATGACTGGTTTCATGGATGGCTATACTCGGTGGATAATTGAAGATGAGGATGATGATGTTGAGGATGCCGACGGGGCAGGCAATGATGACACGGGGCAAGATGAAGAGATGATCGATAATGGCAGCGGGGAAGAGGCCGGACATGGCGGCGGAGAAGGGGACGGACATGGCGGTGGAGAGAACGACATGGACTCCATGCAGCAGAGTTCGTTGGTACTAAGTTCAATCGTGCGGGACCCTCATGTTCAAGCATTGCTTCGCAAGGAGACGAGTACTGAGAGAGCTGCTTCTAGAGAGGAGGCTAAGCTGGAGCAACTAGTGGTAGACTCGAACACTCCATTGTATGATGGTTGCAATCTTGAGGTGACCCGCTTGAGTTTCACGCTCCAACTCCTGAAGACGAAGGCTAAAAACAAATGGACCGACACTAGCCTTGATGAGCATCTCAAGTACCTAAAGGATGTTCTTCCCGCGGGTAATCTATGTCCTAGTAGTGTTGATGAGGCCAAGAATATCGTGTGCCCTCTTGATCTGCCACATGTTAGATACCATGCATGCATAAATGATTGCATAATTTATCGGAAGGAGCATGCGGAAAAAACAAGTTGTCCGGTGTGCAATGCTTCTCGATACAAGAAGGTCGGGAAGAAATGTCCCTAGAAAGTGGTATGGTACTTACCGATCACTCCCCGTCTCCAGAGGTATTTTGTAGATCCCAAGGAAGCAAAGCTAATGCGCTGGCACGCGGAGAGGAAGAAGCCCGACGATGGAGATGATCCGAAGCTGAGACACGTCAAGGATGGAAGCCAGTGGAGAGCGTTGAACAATTTCTATAGGTATTTTGAATGTGATGCAAGGAACATCGTGCTCGGCACGTGTACCGATGGCATGAATCCGTTTGGCAACTAGAACACCAACCATAGCACATGGCTCGTGTTTGTATGGATGTACAACCTCCCCCCTGGTTGTGCATGAAGTCGAAGTACATTCACATGAGCATGCTTATTCAAGGGCCGAAACAACCAGGAAATAATATTAATTTGTATCTGGGGCTACTTCAAGAGGATTTAGACACGTTACGAAAAACACCAGCCAAGACATGGCACGCCAGCAAAGGCGAGTATTTCAACATAAGAGCCGCGCTAAACACGACAGTGCAGGACTATCTGGGTTACAGATATGTGGCAGGCCAGGTGTGCCATGTATATTGCGGATGCACGCAGTGCATGGATGATACGACGCCTCAGCAGCTAACATCAAGGAAAGATGGCGGGTCTGGGAAAATCGTGTACATGGGGCATCGAAGATGGCTCGAACAGGAGGACCCGTGGAGAAACCGTGGATATCTATTCAATGGTCACGCTGAGCATCGAGGACCTCCACGTAAGCGGAGCGGTGCCGAAATCGATGAGCTATTGAAAAACTGGAAGGACTACCCCGCGCCGGGGAAGACGATGAGAAAGGCGCCGGAGCCGCTGCTGAAGGTATGGAAGACAAGGTCTGTGTTCTAGGACTTGGAGTACTGGCACAAACTCGATACACCTCATTGCCTTGATCAAATGCATATCTGTAAGAATGTCCTTGAGAGCTTGCTCGCAACACTAATGAACATGCCGGATAAGACCAAGGATGGGCCAAAGGCAAGAAAAGACTTGCAAGATTTGAAAACAGGGAAGATCTGCACATGCCGCCCCGTAAAATGTCAGACGAGACAGAGACGGAGATAGAGGCACGGGAGAAGAAGGGCAAGAAAATAAAGAAAGAGGATTATTGCCCCCCTTCTTGCTTCACCTTAAGTCAGGCTGAGATCGATCAATTCTTTAGGTGCCTTACCGGAGTCAAAGTTAGTTCCGGTTACTGTGGCAAGATAAGCAGATATCTAGACACGGGCAAGAAAAGGTTCAGTGGCATGAAGTCCCATGACTGTCATGTGATGATGACGCAGATACTACCTGTTGCCCTTAGAGGGATAATGGACAAGCACGTCCATGACACGCTTATTGGTCTCTGCAATTTTTTCAACGTCATCTCTCGAAAGTCGATCAGTGTGAGGCAGCTCCGAAGCCTACAGGAAGAGATCGTTGTGATACTGAATGAGCTTGAGATGTACTTCCCGCCCGCGTTCTTTGACGTGATGGTGCATCTGTGTGTCCATATTGTGGATGATATAATAGACCTGGGGCCGTCATTCCTGCACAACATGATGCCATTTGATAGGATGAGTGGGATCATCAAAGGATTCGTTCGTAACATGTCCCGTCCGGATGGAAGCATCGTCCAGGGCTATGTGACACAAGAGTGCATCTCTTTTTGTGAGAATTTTCTATATGGTGCAGACCAGCCGCCTGGTGTTAGTGTTGGTTTGCCCGTTAACAAGCACGATGGGAGGCTCGAAGGAGAAGGTCACTGCAACGGTCGCAGGGAACTGCACGTGGCATACTCAGATCGACGCAACGACTTTGACAGAGCAAACTTGGTAGTGCTACAACACCTAGACGAGGTAGATCCTTTTGTGGCACTGCACAAAGAAATTATCGCAAAGAAGTATCGGGACCGGGGGGTATGCACGACGGATGCCGAAGTTACTAGAGAGCACAACTCCACTTTCCTGCATTGGTTCAAAGAGCATATTATTGCTAATCCCCCGGAGGAGGGCTCTAAGGACGGATTGCTCATATATGCCTTAGCACATGGCCCCTCGCCCAACCTCGTAACCTATCAGGCATATGATATCAACGGATACACGTTCTACATGGAGGCCAAAGATATGGACAGTGATGATCAGAACTCAGGGGTGACGATGGAATGCATGACCGGCAGCGACAACGGCGCAACTGAACGATTTTATGGAAGGGTCGAGGAGATCTGGGAGCTTGACTACTCTGTACTTCACAACACGACGATGTTCCGTGTCAGATGGGCTAAGAATGTCGAAAGAGAAAACCGGATTTTCACTACCATGACTATACCCGATGCCAAGAGCGCTACCGTGAACGCTATCGCCAAAAACGAGCCATGGGTACACGCTAAGCACGTGACACAATGCTTCTTCATAACCGACCCATGCAATCCCAGTCGTGTTGTCGTGAGGAGAGGCAAAAGGAACATCATTGGAATGGATGGAGTCGCCAACAAGGAAGACTATGATCAGTACGGCAACCCAATGAGGGAAGATGACGATGATGATGAAGTATACGTCAAAAGAATAAACAATACTATATTACCTAAGAAAAATCGTACTCCATGGAAAAGGCAAAGTCACAATGAGGGGCTCAATTATTCTTCGACGAACAAGAAGGGAAAGAAGCTGACTCAAAAACGAAAACTTCAACACTGAGGAACCATATGTTATCGATCAAATGATGTAATATATATGTTCCTATTTTATATAAATATTTAACCATCAAATGATGCAATATATATCGCCTTCCCTTCATTCACTGCTCTCGGGAAATAAAAGTGGGAGAAAATAAAGGAAAGAAAAAGGAAAACTGGTAGTAGTGATTTCCTTATAAAACCGCTACAGTCAAGCTAGCAGTAGCGATTTCCTTATAAAACCGCTACAGCTAGTTAAGGTAGTAGCAGCGTGTTTTGTCTAAACCACTACAGCTAGTGAAGGTAGTAGCAGCGCGTTTTATCTAAACGCGCTACTGCTACGTCCACTTAACCCAAAATTCTCACTCTCCCTGCTTCATCCCGCCTCTTTTCCCCCCAAATCCCCACTCTCTCTTCCCCCGTCGCACCGCCGTGCCCCGGCGCTCGCCCCCGACCCCGACGCTCGCCCCTGACCCGGCCCCAGCGCTCGCCCCCGACCCGGCCCTCGCCCCCGACACCGGCGCTCGCCCCTGACCCGGCCCTCGCCCCCGACCCCGGTGCGCTCGTCCCCGACCCGTCGGCCATCGCCTCCCTCCCCTGCTTCCTCCCCTCCCAACCTCGGCCATCGTCGGGCCTGCCTTCTCGCCCCTGCACCCTCTGTAAACCCCCCCCTCTCTCTGCTAGCTAGGGTTCTTCGGTTAATTTACTTAGAATTTAGTTAGGGCAGTAGGTTAATTAGGTTATCTATTTAGGGTTAAGCAATTGTAGTTAAAAGAAAAGGCAGCATTTAAGCAATTGTCTAAATCAACATCCCTTGCTAAAGCAAATTTAGGTAGGCTAAATTTATATGCAAATTTGAACTGGACATGTGATATGTGGATATGTCATGTTTTGGACATGTCATGTTTGGAATTTGAACATGTCATTTGGACATGTGATGTTTTGGTTCAATTTTAGTAAATGATCCGAGTGGCCTATGTTACGCCGGAATGTTGATTCATTTCTGTTCGTGAATTTCAGGCGCTCGATATGTCCATTTGTTAGCAAAGGTTATGCCGAAATTTGCCGTGAATAAAGGCATGATTTGTGCTACATAGTTGGCATATCGAGTGCTGGCACATAGATTTCTTTTTTATGTCATTTCTCATTTATTCATACTTTTAGAAATAAACGAGGACACTTAATCATAGGAAACATGTCGAACAACGAAGAAACTGGGCCTTCTGACCAAGATGCAGACGAGATGGATTATGAGGGTGAACAAGAGCACCTCGACTATTTGACTGCTAAGCAAGGTTTGCAGGTCGGCCTAGGTGATGGTACTGACGCCGACATCGACACCGACGGCGCCGGCACTGATGGCGGCGCCGAGACCGGCGGGGAAGGTAAAGGCGGGGAAGATACCGGCGGGGAAGGTACCGGCGCCGATGCCGCTACCGAAAAGAGGAAGCATAAGAAGCAGAGGATACGAAAACCTAACAAACTAGGGATTGGACGACTTGTGATCACAAAGATGGCACCTGGCAAGTTTGAGCCATTAGAGCCGGAAGAACCTCGCAAGTGCTATGGGAACCAAGTAGGATGCATCCTACGGGAATTTGCGAGCATCAACGACGATGACTTAAGGAGTAAAGAACATTTGACGCAGTTGCTCCTAACGAAGTTGCACAAGAGATTCAAGTTCCCCGACCGGGATGATAATATAGAACAACCGTGGGATGATCCGAAGATGAAAAAGATTAACAATCACGCAATGGGCATGTTCAGCAATGATTTGGCCTCCTGGAAAGGGAGGGTGAAACGAGCTATTGTGGCTGAGGAACCCCTGTCCAAGATTCTGAAGGAAAATCCGACACTTACGGAAGAGGAGTTCGAAAAGTTCAAGGACACTTGCGCTACCAAGGCAGCCAAGGCTAAGGCTGCGAAATTCAAGAGCCTTCAGCAAAGGAACATGGGGAAGCATCGCCTCGGAAGCCGTTGCTACCTCGGTAAAAGGCCCATATGGGATAAGGAGGATGCGGAACGTGAAGCCACGGGTCTCCCAGACCCCTTCACGAAGTTCACCAACCCCTTGGAGCATGACTTCACCAGGGCCCGCTACAAGTGGGACAAGGAGAAAAAGGTTTTTTACACGGACTAGATCATGAGGAAATTGATTAGACTACTGGAGAAGCATCACCCGCTTGCAGCCGAAAGCCCTACTTCTCCAATGAGGCCCAAGTGGGACACACCTCTCAACCGGGCATTGAACGAACTTAAGGGACTCCCTTTGGGCCAGCGGCCACAATATGGTCGTGTGCACGCCGCTGGAGACGGCGCCACGTGGAAGGTGTTTTACAACGAGGGCCCGGAGGCCAAGAAGCAGAAAAGGAAGTTTAGTCAGGCGGACATCGACACGAAGGTGAAGCTTGCGGTCGAGAAAAAAGCAACTGAGGACGCGGAAAAAACAGCCGAGGACAAAAATGAGTTGCTACAGCAGGCATTCAATGCAGTTGTAACTGCCTGCAGAAATGATTTAGCTACTAACTTGGTTCCAGCTATCATCAACTGGACGAAGGAAAATCCAGACAAGACGGTACATGATTTCCCGATGCCCTGTTTCGTCGGGAGAAACTCCATGAACAACAACAACACCGCACCATCACTTGCTCACGCAACCGGGCCTCCTCTCGCGGTCGCTCCCGCTCATAGCAGCCCATCCTTAGTCTCTGGCGCGCTAGGTGGGCCTTCGACTTTGGCTGAGCTCGACGCCGTCAAGGTAATTACATGTTGCACCAACATATATATATATATATATATATATAGAATATTCCATTTTCGTTGCCTTTCGGATGTTTTACGCCACAGACATATGTGTTTGCAGGGCAAAGAAACCCCGTGCACCATACTCTACTTGATAAAAGGCCAGAAGGTCGACGTGGGAAAGGGGATGATCCTAAACCCTAAACCCCGTGCACCATACCCCTTGAAACCCACTATCCACAACCAGCCGATCCCCGCTGGGCACTCAGGGTTAGCTTGTCCCGTGTGAAATCGGGACACGAGGCATTGCCTCCTCCAGTACAGCATGTAGGAGAGGACGACGAGACCCCGCCGTGGATTGGAAGCTGCAAGGGTTGGGTGCTGCTATGGCCGAAGAATCTTATTCGTCTGGAGCCGGCCAAGAGCACACCAATAACCACACATCAACAAGCATGTGCGGAGACCACCACCCCGCCTACGCAATTACCAGCTCCTGTAGTGCTGAGTGAGATCGGCGGACGACGTGATGAATGGGGTGCAATAGTACTGGCTGATGTAATCAATCCTGTAGAACAGAGAATGGACGATGAGACGGAGGTTGACCCTATGGGTTTCCTCAATACAAACGCATATGTAACGCCCCGGATTCGATGCGCCAGGTGTCTGCCAGTTATTCGCCATCATTGCCATGTCATTTGCTTGCGTGTTGCATTTTATCATGTCATCATATGCATTGCATTGCATACGTGTTCGTCTCATGCATCCGAGCCTTTTCCCCGTTGTCCGTTTTGCAATCCGGTGCTCCTATGTCCTCCGGCGTTCCCCTTTTGTCTCTCATTGTGAGCGGGTGTTAAACTTTCTCGGAATGGACCGAGCCTTGCCAAGCGGCCTTGGTATAGCACCGGTAGACCGCCTGTCATGTTTCGTGCCATTTGGAGGTCGTTTGGTACTCCAATGGTTAACCGGGTAACCGTAAAGCCCCTCTCTCTTTGCAGCCCAAAACCCATTCCAAAGTGGCCCAAAACCCATCTAACTCCCCTCCATGCTCTCGGTCGTTGGATCACGATCGTGTGGGCAAAAACCGTGCTCCATTTGGACTCTCCTAGCTCCTAGAAACTATATATATGTGGCCTCCCCCGAAATTCCCGCAGTCCAAACCCTAGCAGTTTTCCTCCTCGCGCCGCCGGACGCGTCCGCCCGCGCCGGACACGTCCGCCGGCCACGTCGCCCGGACCAATCCCGAGGCGACACGTCATCACCGCCGCCGCCTCAGCCAACCTCCATGCGCCACGTAGCCTGTCCGTCCGGCTCCCCGTCTCCGCCGCCCCGCGCTTGCACCGTCGCGCCCCGTGCCAGCCCGCCCCGTCGCCCTCTCCCTGCCGAGCTCCCGTGCCGCTGGTGCGCCGCCGCCACCCTTCGCAGGCGCCGCCGCGTGCCCCGTCGCCGGCGCCGGCTCGCGTCTCCGCGCCCCGCGCCGCCATGCGCCTCCCCCTCCGCCCGAAGCGCCCCTCCGCCATCGTTAGGCGCCGTCCCGCGCATCCCTGCGGTGCCCTTCTCCTCGACCTCGCCGGAGCAGGAGCTCCTCGGCCTCCCCGTCGCCCCATCACTAGCGGACCTCGCCGTCGCCGGGAACGGAGTCCCCGCCGCTAGGTCCGTCCGGATTCGGCCGGAGTCGTCGCCCTATCGCCTCCGGCGCCCTCGCCGGAATCCCGGAGCGCCGCCGCCCGCTCGACCCTGCCGGCGCCCGTCGACCGTGTCGACCCCCGCGTGGGCCTCCCCCGCGGCCCCGACCCCGCCGGCCCATCTCCAGCCTCTGCCTAGCCCGTCTGGCCTCCTCCTTGTGTTCTGGGCCTCGGCCCATGGTGAGGACCCATCAAACCCACGCCCAGTGAATCGTTTACTATCCATCGCCCGACTCTGTTTTTTTTACTAAGTCCCAGAGTTTTGTAATTTTCATGTCATGTTCGTCATGCCGTATCTCTTCATCCTTAGCTCCATTTCGTGCGTGTAATATGTCAAATTGCTCGCCTCGACGAGTACATCATTTCATTCCATTGAATCATATTCATTTGAGGTCATCTAGATGCCCGAATCATCATTGTAAGAGTGCTTCATAATGTTTTCTGCTGTCTGTCATCAGAATGATCTCATTTGTCATTTTTGCCATGATTCATGTGTGCATCCTATGAGGTTGATGTCTTCATGTGTTTTGAACTAGGCTATGTCTTCTTTACAGAGGTTCTTGCCATGTATATTTTGATCAATGTGGTGACTAGCACAAGCATGCAAACTAGGCTTCGCGTTAATGCTGATTTTAGTCCCTGTTCTGCTGTAATTTTGATGCCATGTAAACATGTTGCTACAGAGATATCCATGCATATTTTGAGATACTTCAGTAAGGGTGTTTTAAACAATAGGTTATTGTCTATCCATTAATGCCCTTTGTTGCAATTATGGAGTAGTCTAGCATGCCTTTTTCGTGCTCTACTTTTGCTTCAAAATGTTTCCTGGCAGATTGTTTACGTGTTATTCAATTTGGCCAAGGTTGCTATAGTTGATCCTTGCATGCTATGGACTTGTTCTTGCCTTGGTTGGTTACATAAACATGTCTTATTGATGATGCTATGCTTATCTTGTCATGCAATGACTTGTGGTGAGTGAATCGAGCCTGTTAAGTAGGGTACATGCTGTTGTTGTTTTGCTAGGCTGAATTTGTTATTTCGTGATGCTATATAAACATGTTGCTACAAATAATTCTATGCATAATCTGGAGATGATCACTAAACATGTTTTGGTCTACATATCATGCTCTATCCATTCTTGCCCCTGGTTGAATTTATAGCTTGCTGTAGCTTGTTCATATCTTGCTCCAAAGTTGCTTCATAATGTTGCTGTCAGCCTGTTTACATTAAGTTCAGTTGTTTCCATGGTTGTTCCTAGTGTTCCATGCACCCTATGACCTTGCTATTTCCATGCTTAGCTTCACAAATATGCCTTCTTACTGTTGGGTGCCTTGCCATGCCATTTATTACTCTGTAGTGAGTTGCACAAGCTCATCTACATGCCTTCATAATTCTGTTTCTGCCATGTATGAATCTGTAATATAACTTGCCATGTTTACATGGGCGCCATCATATTTTCTGATCTTTTTTGGCTTATGGTCAGTAAGGAACTTTTGATCTATGCAATTAGTAGATTCATGCCATGCCTTTGTTTGCCATGATAAGTTCCTGTAACATGTTGTTTGATAGCTCTGAACATTGCATTGTGATGTTATTTTCTACAAAGTCTGAAATTGTTATAACTTGCAATATTACCATGTGTGTTTGAGCATGTTCTAGTGATTTCTAGAGATAGCTCAGTGTTCATGTTTTGTTGTGCTTTACCTGTACATCATGCCCATGCCTTTTGTTCTCATGTTGAGATGCTGTAGCATGTCGTTTTGATGCTTGCAATATGCCTAGTTGCTGTTTTGGACAGATTGTTGCTATAACTTGTATAGAGTGCATGTGTTGAACCGTTGCTCCGTTTTGAGTGTGCTCTATATGAAACTTGCTTAGAATTGCATGTAGTTTCATATTATCATGTTGAATCCTTGTTTTGAGGTGTTTGCTTGATGTTTGGGTGCATTTTGCATCAATGCCATGTTTGACTTGTTTTGCTCATATCTTCTAGGCCGTAGCTCCGAACTAAATGAACTTTATATGTAACTTGACTAGAATCTCGTGTAGATCATCCTTGTGCATCTTAACTTGCTGTTTAACAACTTGAACATAAGGCTTATTCAGATCTGGACCAAATTCGAAATATGCATATGAGGACTTACCGGAATTGTTATATGTTGTTCCCGGCCTCAATTAAACTTGCCTTGATGTGTTGCTCTTGTTTGCGTCATCTCTTGCCATGAGTAGCTTCATCTAGAATTGTCAGGCACCATGCTTGTTGTGCATCATGTCTTGTTCTTGTGTGGTGTATTTACCATGTTATGTGCTTCTTTTCGATAGTTCCTGTTTCGTTGCGATCGTGAGGATTCGTTCATCTACGCTTGGTTCGGCTTCATCCGTTCGTCTTCTTCACGGACTCGTTCTTCTTCCTTGCGGGATTTCAGGCAAGATGACCGCTACCCTGGATCTCACTACTATCATTGCTATGCTAGTTGCTTCGTTCTATCGCTTTGCTGCGCTACCTATCACCTATTTATCGAGCCGTCCCATATTGCCATGAACCTCTAACCTTTGACACCTTTCCTATGCAAACCATTGTTTGGCTATGTTACCGCTTTGCTCATCCCTCTTATAGCGTTGCTAGTTGCGGGTGAAGTTGAAGATTTCTCCATGGTGGACAGGATTTTGGTTGGGATATCACAATATCTCTTATATTATTAATGCATCTATATACTTGGTAAAGGGTGGAAGACTCGGCCTTTTGCCTAGTGTTTTGTTCCACTCTTGCCTCCCTAGTTTCCATCATACCGGTGTTATGTTCCCGGATTTTGCGTTCCTTACGCGGTCGGGTGATTTATGGGACCCCCTTGACAGTTCGCTTTGAAGAAAACTCCTCCAGCAAGGCCCAACCTTGGTTTTACCATTTGCCTCACCACCACATATACCTTTCCCTTGGGTCGGCCAACCCGAGGGTCATCTTTATTTTAGCCCCCCCGGGCCAGTGCTTGTCTAAGTGTTGGTCCAAACTAGAGCACCGTGCGGGGCCATCCCTTGGCAACTTGGGTTACGTTGGTTCCTGTACGCTTCGCTCATCCGGTGTGCCCTCAGAACGAGATATGTGCAGCTCCTATCGGGATTTGTCGGTGCATCGGGCGGCTTTTCTGGTCTTGTTTTACCATTGTCGAAATGTCTTGTAAACCGGGATTCCGAGTCTGATCGGGTCTTCCTGGGAGAAGGTATATTCCTTCGTTGATCGCGAGAGCTTGTCATGGGCTAAGTTGGGACACCCCTGCAAGGTATAATCTTTCGAAAGCCGTGCCTGCGGTTATAGGCAGATGGGAATTTTTTAATGTCCGGTTGTAGATAACTTGACACCAGATCCGAATTAAAACGCATCAACCATGTGTGTAGCCGTGATGGTCTCTTTTCGGCGGAGTCCGGAAAGTGAACACGGTTTCTGGGTTATGCTTGACGTAAGTAGGAGTTCGGGATCACTTCTTGATCATTGCTAGCTTCACGACCGTTCCGCTTGCTCTCTTCTCGCTCTTATTTGCGTATGTTAGCCACCATATATGCTTAGTCACTGCTGCAACCTCACCACTTTACCCCTTCCTTTCCCTTTGAGCTTTGCTAGTCTTGATACCCATGGTAATGGGATTGCTGAGTCCTCGTGGCTCACAGATTACTACAACAACAGTTGCAGGTACAGGTTATGCGATGATCATGACGCGAGAGCGATGCTTGCTTGCGTTGAGTTCTTCTTCTGCTTCTTCGATCAAGGGATAGGTTCCAGGTCGGCAGCCTGGGCTAGCAGGGTGGATGTCGTTTGAGTTTCTGTTTGTGTTTCATCCGTAGTCGGATGATGCTTTGATGTATTGTGATGTTGTATTCGTGTGGCATTGTATGCCTCTTGTATGTATCCCCATCTATTATGTAATGTTGATGTAATGATATCCACCTTGCAAAAGCGTCTCAATATGCGGGTCTATCCTTGGTGGGACCTTCGAGTTCCTTTTGGATAGGGTCGCATATTGGGCGTGACAAGTTGGTATCAGAGCCTAGACCGACCCTAGGAGCCCCCTTGATTGATCGTGTAGTTTGGCCGTTGTTGAGTCTAGAAGAAAACTATTTTCGGAGTCTAGTTATATCGGAGAGTAGGAATTCTTTTTACTCCTCAGCCCCTTCGTCGCTCTGGTAAGGAATCTTGACGTAGGTGTTTTGAATTACTCCTCTTCCCCTTCAAAAATTTTCTTTAGGTTCACGCAGTTGGTTTTCTGATCGTTGTTCCTCAGCTCTTTTCATCCGGTGCATTTCTCGTCAAGTTGACTCGACCCTCTTTAGCTTTGAGTTCAATCCTCAGTTGTTTTCTTTCCCACCCGCCCTCCCCTTTTCTTCTTAATGCCAGAGTCCGTTATCGAGTATCCATCCTACTCGTGTGAAGCCTTTGCTTTCTTTCAACCGGTGTTTTCTCTTCAAGATATTCGTCGATTTCCCCTTCCAAGTTGCTTTTGTTTTCACGCCCTCCCACCCTTTTTCTTCCCGGAGTCTGACTCTCTCTCGACCATCAATTTCATTCGTGTGGAGCCTCTTCAGTCTTTCGTCAATTGTTTCAACCGGTGAATTCTCGTCTCGTTTGTCATTCTTCATCTCTTTATCTTTTCCGGTGGATTCAATTCTAATTTTGGTAGTGATTATATTCTTTTCCTTGGCTTAAGTATTTTCCCTGCTCGTTCGTCTCTCGCCAGTTTATCCTTCCGGAGTGTTCAAGACATCTCAGCAGATTCGTCTGTGTTTGAATTAATTTGAGGTTGTCACCTCATTCAAATATTTCAATTGTTCCGGTGCTTCATCTATCTGTTCTTCATACTTTTCAATGGTGTTTCTTTTAGTGGGCCCTAACCCACAGGTCTTTTCCCAGGATCTTACCTGACTCTTCTAATTTCCCCGGAGTGATTCACAAATTCTTTTCGGAGTCTGACGTAACAAAGAATTTCATCAGTCAGATGCCTTTCCAAGATCGATTTCAAATCATTTCATTGTTGGCTCAACCTCTTCGCTTTTCATTCCCCCGGAGTATCTCAGTAATTTTGGTGTTGTTTCTCGTCGCCATTCAAGACCGAAGAAGAGTTTTTCCTCTAAATCTTTTCCGTTCTCTCGAAGATTTGTGGTTCTAGCCTCGTGTTACCATCTCGAATCATTTTAGTTTGTCAGATATTTTTTTCTTACCTATCCGGAGTATGTCAGGAGTTGTTTTTCCATTCCTTTCACCGGAGGCCATCATTTCAGCTATCGTTCTCTATTTATCCTGGTGCTTCGTTCAAGTGTTCTTTATTCAGCTCGTGATCTCTTTGTTCTCTGGCATCTAAATCCCCTCGAGCTTATTTGTTCTTCTAATTCTTCCCAGTGATTCAGTCTCTTTCATAAGTCATTTTCGAATTCTTACGGTGGTTCATTCAAAGATTCTTTTCCCTTGATTATCATATTAATCCATTCGTTCTTTTCAATCCTACCAGTGATTCATGAAGACCTTCTCAAGTTTGCGATATGTCACTTCTCAATCCTTTTCAAGAAGAATAAGTAGTATGCAAAATCCATTGCTAGTCATCAATTTAATTTGATGAGGATAGGCATACAATAAATCTTATTTTTATTTTCCTCCAAGTGATAAATCCCTTCCTTCGGAGTTTGTTCTTGATGAATAAATTCTAGTTCCAAGTGTTTTCATCTTTTCTTTCCGGAGTTCAATTTTCCTCGGCCATTTTGTCGGAACCTCCATCTAAATCATCGCAAGGCTCATCTTATTCTTTCTTCCTTCACTCTGTCTCATCATCCTTTTGTTACCGGAGTTCTTCACGGTGGCTCGTCATGATTCAATTCATTCCTCAAGTGTTCATCAAGATTCTTATCAAAGGAGCTCAAGTATCTTTCCTTCATGCCTTTCGAAGTGCAATTAATTCTTCATTTTCTTTTGAAGTGGAGTTTTGCATTTCTTCGTTCTTCTCAGATATTCAAATCCGTTCAATCCTTCCTTCTAAGTTCTTTTCATTCAATTCTTCCGGAGGTATTGAATTGTTCATCTCGTCAAGTGCCATCTCTTTGGGTGAAGTTCATGTTCTATTCTTTCCTTGTTCAACCGGAGTGCTGCCTAAATTCCTTCAGTCTTATTCGTTTCTTATCTCCTTCTAACCGGAGTGATTTCATAGTCTATCTGATTCCGTGAGTTTTCGATTCGCGTCATTCTCGTCGTTCCTCTCTCATTCTCGAGTGCTCTCGATTCTTCGCTTCTTCTCTTGAGTTCTTGCTTCACCTCATCCCTTTTTCCCTTCTGTCTCGGTCCTAAGATCTCGGGACGAGATCTCTTGTTAGTGGAGGAGTGTTGTAATGCCCCGGATTCGATGCGCCAGGTGTCTGCCAGTTATTCGCCATCGTTGCCATGTCATTTGCTTGCGTGTTGCATTTTATCATGTCATCATATGCATTGCATTGTGTACGTGTTCGTCTCATGCATCCGAGCCTTTTCCCCGTTGTCCGTTTTGCAATCCGGTGCTCCTATGTCCTCCGGCGTTCCCCTTTTGTCTCTCGTTGTGAGCGGCTGTTAAACTTTCTCGGAATGGACCAAGCCTTGCCAAGCGGCCTTGGTATAGCACCGGTAGACCGCCTGTCAAGTTTCGTGCCATTTGGAGGTCGTTTGGTACTCCAACGGTTAACCGGGTAACCGTAAAGCCCCTCTCTCTTTGCATCCCAACACCCCTTCCAAAGTGGCCCAAAACCCATCTAACTCCCCTCCATGCTCTCGGTCGTTCGATCACGATCGTGTGGGCGAAAACCGTGCTCCATTTGGACTCTCCTAGCTCCCAGAAACTATATATATGTGGCCTCCCCCGAAATTCCCGCAGTCCAAACCCTAGCAGTTTTCCTCCTCGCGCCGCCGGACGCGTCCGCCCGCGCCGGACACGTCCGCCGGCCACGTCGCCCGGACCAATCCCGGGGCGACACGTCATCGCCGCCGCCGCCTCAGCCAACCTCCACGCGCCACGTAGCCTGTCCGTTCGGCTCCCCGTCTCCGCCGCGTCCCACCAGGCCCATCGCGGGCCCGCGTGAGCCCGCCGCCGCCCCGCGCCTGCGCCGTCGCGCCCCGTGCCAGCCCGCCCCATCGCCCGCTCCCTGCCGAGCTCCCGTGCCGCCGGTGCGCGGCCGCCACCCTTCGCGGGCGCCGCCGCGTGCCCCGTCGCCGGCGCCGGCTCGCGTCTCCGCGCCCCGCACCGCCATGCGCCTCCCCCGCCGCCCGAAGAGCCCCTCCGCCATCGTTAGGCACCGTCCCGCGCATCCCTGCGGCGCCCCTCTCCTCGACCTCGCCGGAACAGGAGCTCCTCGGCCTCCTCGTCACCCCATCGCCGGCGGACCTCGCCGTCGCCGGGAACGGAGTCCCCGCGGCTAGGTCCGTCCGGATCCGGCCGGAGCCGTCGCCCTATCGCCTCCGGCGCCCTCGCCGAAATCCCAGAGCGCCGCCGCCCGCTCGACCATGCCGGCGCCCGTCGACCGCGTCGACCCCCGCGTGGGCCTCCCTCGTGGCCCCGACCTTGCCGGCCCAGCTCCAGCCTCTGCCTAGCCCGTCTGGCCTCCTCCTTGTGTTCTGGGCCTCGGCCCATGGTGAGGACCCATCAAACCCACGCCCAGTGCATCGTTTACTATCCATCGCCCGACTCTGTTTTTTTTACTAAGTCCCAGAGTTTTGTAATTTTCATGCCATGTTCGTCATGCCGTATCTTTGCATCCGTAGCTCCATTTCGTGCGTGTAATATGTCAAATTGTTCGCCTCGATGAGTACATCATTTCATTCCATTGCATCATATTCCTTTGAGGTCATCTAGATGCCCGAATCATCATTGTAAGAGTGCTTCATAATGTTTTCTGCTGTCTGTCGTCAGAACGAGCTCATTTGTCATTTTTGCCATGATTGATGTGTGCATCCTATGAGGTTGATGTCTTCATGTGTTTTGAACTAGGCTATGTCTTATTTACAGAGGTGCTTACCATGTATTTTTGTGATCAATGTGGTGACTAGAACAAGCATGCAAACTAGGCTTCGTGTTAATGCTGATTTTAGTCCCTGTTCTGTTGTAATATTGATGCCATGTAAACATGTTGCTACAGAGATATCCATGCATATTTTGAGATTCTTCGGTAAGGGTGTTTTGAAGAATTGGTTATTGTCTATCCATTCATGCCCTTTGTTGCAATTATGGAGTAGTCTAGCATGCCTTTTTGGTTCTCTACTTTTGCTTCAAAATGTTTCCTGGCAGATTGTTTACGTGTTATTCAATTTGGCCAAGGTTGTTATAGTTGATCCTTGCATGCTATGGACTTGTTCTTCCCTTGGTTAGTTACGTAAACATGTCTTCTTGATGATGCTATGCTTATCTTGTCATGCAATGACTTGTGGTGAGTGAATCGAGCTTGTTAAGTAGGGTACATGCTGTTGCTGTTTTGCTAGGCTGAATCTGTTATTTCGTGATGCTATATAAACATGTTGCTACAAATCATTCTATGCATAATCTGGAGATGATCACTAAACATGTTTTGGTCTACATATCATGCTCTATCCATTCTTGCCCCTGGTTGAATTTATAGCTTGCTGTAGCTTGTTCATATCTTGCTCCAAAGTTGCTTCATAATGTTGCTGTCAGCCTGTTTACATTAAGTTCAGTTGTTTCCATGGTTGTTCCTAGTGTTCCATGCACCCTATGACCTTGCTCTTTCCATGCTTAGCTTCACAAATATGCCTTCTTACTGTTGGGTGCCTTGCCATGCCATTTATTACTCTGTAGTGAGTTGCACAAGCTCATCTACATGCCTTCATAATTCTGTTTCTGCCATGTATGAATCTGTAATATAACTTGCCATGTTTACATGGGCGCCATCATATTTTCTGATCCTTTTTGGCTTATGGTCAGTAAGGAACTTTTGATCTATGCAATTATTAGATTCATGCCATGCCTTTGTTTGCCATGATAAGTTCCTGTAACATGTTGTTTGATAGCTCTGAACATTGCATTGTGATGTTATTTTCTACAAAGTCTGAAATTGTTATAACTTGCAATATTACCATGTGTGTTTGAGCATGTTCTAGTGATTTCTAGAGATGGCTCAGTGTTCATGTTTTGTTGTGCTTTACCTGTACATCATGCCCATGCCTTTTGTTCTCATGTTGAGATGCTGTAGCATGTCGTTTTGATGCTTGCAATATGCCTAGTTGCTGTTTTGGACAGATTGTTGCTATAACTTGTATAGAGTGCATGTGTTGAACCGTTGCTCCGTTTTGAGTGTGCTCTATATGAAACTTGCTTATAATTGCATGTAGTTTCATATTATCATGTTGCATCCTTGTTTTGAGGTGTTTGCTTGATGTTTGGGTGCATTTTGCATCAATGCCATGTTTGACTTGTTTTGCTCATATCTTCTAGGCCGTAGCTCCGAACTAAATGAACTTTATATGTAACTTGACTAGAATCTCGTGTAGATCATCCCTGTGCATCTTAACTTGCTGTTTAACAACTTGAACATAAGGCTTATTCAGATCTGGACCAAATTCGAAATATGCATATGAGGACTTACCGGAATTGTTATATGTTGTTCCCGGCCTCAATTAAACTTGCCTTGGTGTGTTGCTCTTGTTTGCGTCATCTCTTGCCATGAGTAGCTTCATCTAGAATTGTCAGGCACCATGCTTGTTGTGCATCATGTCTTGTTCTTGTGTGGTGTATTTACCATGTTATGTGCTTCTTTTCGATAGTTCCTGTTTCGTTGCGATCGTGAGGATTCGTTCATCTACGCTTGGTTCGGCTTCATCCGTTCGTCTTCTTCACGGACTCGTTCTTCTTCCTTGCGGGATTTCAGGCAAGATGACCGCTACCCTGGATCTCACTACTATCATTGCTATGCTAGTTGCTTCGTTCTATCGCTTTGCTGCGCTACCTATCACCTGTTTATCGAGCCGTCCCATATTGCCATGAACCTCTAACCTTTGACACCTTTCCTATGCAAACCATTGTTTGGCTATGTTACCGCTTTGCTCAGCCCTCTTATAGCGTTGCTAGTTGCAGGTGAAGTTGAAGATTTCTCCATGGTGGACAGGATTTTGGTTGGGATATCACAATATCTCTTATATTATTAATGCATCTATATACTTGGTAAAGGGTGGAAGACTCGGCCTTTTGCTTAGTGTTTTGTTCCACTCTTGCCGCCCTAGTTTCCATCATACCGGTGTTATGTTCCCGGATTTTGCGTTCCTTACGCGGTCGGGTGATTTATGGGACCCCCTTGACAGTTCGCTTTGAATAAAACTCCTCCAGCAAGGCCCAACCTTGGTTTTACCATTTGCCTCACCACCACCTATACCTCTCCCTTGGGTCGGCCAACCCGAGGGTCATCTTTATTTTAGCCCCCCCAGGCCAGTGCTTGTGTAAGTGTTGGTCCGAACTAGAGCACCGTGCGGGGCCATCCCTTGGCAATTTGGGTTACGTCGGTTCCTGTACGCTTCGCTCATCCGGTGTGCCCTGAGAACGAGATATGTGCAGCTCCTATCGGGATTTGTCGGTGCATCGGGCGGCTTTGCTAGTCTTGTTTTACCATTGTTGAAATGTCTTGTAAACCGGGATTCCGAGTCTGATCGGGTCTTCCTGGGAGAAGGTCTATTCCTTCGTTGATCGCGAGAGCTTGTCATGGGCTAAGTTGGGACACCCCTGCAGGGTATAATCTTTCGAAAGCCGTGCCTGCGGTTATGGGCAGATGGGAATTTTTTAATGTCCGGTTGTAGATAACTTGACACCAGATCCGAATTAAAATGCATCAACCGTGTGTGTAGCCGTGATGGTCTCTTTTCGGCAGAGTCCGGAAAGTGAACACGGTTTCTGGGTTATGCTTGACGTAAGTAGGAGTTTAGGATCACTTCTTGATCATTGCTAGCTTCACGACCGTTCCGCTTGCTCTCTTCTCGCTCTTATTTGCGTATGTTAGCCACCATATATGCTTAGTCACTGCTGCAACCTCACCACTTTACCCCTTCCTTTCCCTTTGAGCTTTGCTAGTCTTGATACCCATGGTAATGGGATTGCTGAGTCCTCGTGGCTCACAGATTACTACAACAATAGTTGCAGGTACAAGTTATGCGATGATCATGACGCGAGAGCGATGCTTGCTTGCGTTGAGTTCTTCTTCTGCTTCTTCGATCAGGGGATAGGTTCCAGGTCGGCAGCCTGGGCTAGCAGGGTGGATGTCGTTTGAGTTTTTGTTTGTGTTTCATCCGTAGTCGGATGATGCTTTGATGTATTGTGATGTTGTATTCGTGTGGCATTGTATGCCTCTTGTATGTATCCCCATCTATTATGTAATGTTGATGTAATGATATCCACCTTGCAAAAGCGTCTCAATATGCGGGTCTATCCTTGGTGGGACCTTCGAGTTCCTTTTGGATAGGGTCGCATATTGGGCGTGACAGCATATGACTGTGACATAGATATGATGAGTCAACCATATGACGAATCGGGCTATCAGCATACTAATGGGGATATGGATGATATGCCCGGGCAGGAAGGTCTTTGGAAGGATTGCAAAAAGTCTCTCTTCATGAATTCCTCAGAGGACATGCCTGAAGATGTCGCCTCAACACAGGCTCAACTAGCCGGCGGTTGTACAGTGCTTAGCCCGGGAACCCTGGGGAAGGGGTTAAGGAAGAGTCTGGAAGGTGTGCCCAAGAAAAAGGAGAGGAAGAGATCGGGGAAGATAACTGCCTCCAAACAAGCCAGAGCACAAAGCAGCCAGACGATGCATTCTGAAGAGCGTGTACCCGTGAAAGGTGCGGCCATGTTCCATCTCACGGGTGAGCCGATGCTACCGCCAAAACCGCTGGAGGCACTATCAGGGGATCTCAGGAGACTGCACGACCATGTGTTGTTGACTGAGAAAAGCCTACTAACCTCAAAGGATCCAGGATATCCGACATACACGGCTCGTGCGCCTGAGGGGAAGTGTTACGTCGAGACATGGCCTGCGGAGGTGTTCTTCCTGCGGTTTGACCATATCTTTGAGATGTTTCTGACAAGGCAGCTCGATTTTACAATTGTCCGCCTTTTTGCGCTACATATGAGCTCCGTCATGAAGAGTGAAGAAGTCTCGCAAATCTGTGTGGCGGATCCGTACTACATGCACGAGTCTTTCTTGAGTCTCGGTGACTTTAAGCGTGAAACTGCTAGGGAGTACCTCCAAAACTTCATGGTACAAAATAAGGACCGGGAAATTGTCCTCGTGCCTTATCATCCAAAGTAAGTCAGTTCCGGACAACCCTTTCATACATTTCAATCATTCCTTCTCTCTCATATGGGGAATAATTTGAGGTGTCTTTTCCCGGTAGCAACGGGCGCGCCGTCCTTATCGTTCTTTACCCGCAAGTCTCCCACGCCGTGTATTTTGACCCTTCCAGAGACTACGAGAAAAGAGACTACACCCACATAATGAATATTCTAGATGATGCTCTCCAAGGCTTCAGCATTAGAGGTGTCCACATGCAGATCAGGAAACAAAGGAACAACAAGATCGGTTGCACGCATAAAACTAACTTCTCCGGCATCCATGTACCGAAACTAAGCAAGAAGGATGGATTCTACATCGCCCATCTCATGATTCAGTTCAACACGGATCACCAAAAGCTTTGCATGAGAAGCATAAATGATGATCATATCCACAAGTGGCTAGAATCTCACAGAGAAGCGGATTATAAACTTAGAGATGACTTCTTTTGCATCCAAAGGGACATTGCGACGATCATCATGAAAGAAGTCGTCGATGAGAAGGGGATGTTCCACCACGGCCCTATATCGCGAGCTGACGTCCGAACTCGCATAGGCATGCAACGTCTAGACCTCACGCCGTTCAAGAAGCTAGGGTCCATCCACGATGATATGGAATGATGGAACTTCTAGTGATTTATGATGCCGATGATGATGATATGTGTCGGTTGAACTTGTATACTTTTTGTAGCGATGAAACTTTGCGATGTCCACGGTCCCTGCTGAACTTGCGTAACACTACTTTGTTAGTTTGCGTACGATGACCTGCATACCTCTAGTTAATTAGTTTGCGTATTGTATGCTGCATCTAGTTGCTAACCCTTTCTTTTTTGGTGTTGCTCTAGTATATTTTATTGCATATATATGATTGTACGTCCTCTTCATGAACATGCATCTCTAACAGGTACCTAGTTTCTTGATGGCGAGATGGAAGTGCTATGTCGTGTACAAAGGGAAGGTTCCGGGGGTGTACAACGAGTGGCATGAGTGTCAGGCGCAAGTGAATGGGTTCTTGGGCGCCAGCCATAAAGGCTTCAAAAGCAGACAAGAAGGAGAAGCTAGTTACTTGAGGTTCACGCTAGCGCGAGAGAGGACTCATAACTGCCACCTCATGTACTGCATTGTTCCGCTCTCACTCATAGTGATAGCTCTTCTCGTGTATACCTTTGTTTAGATGGATGACGTTGTAATTGCAAGTATTTGAGACTTGCATGTATCGCTATCTTCGAGATGATGACAAGATACCACTTTGTGTTGGATGATGATTATGATGAGACTATTTGTATGTATATGCTATGATTACATTTCTAGTCTCGCAGGCATTTGCATGTGCTAAAGATTATTCTATAAAGCATGTTCAAATACAAAACAAATATGCCAAAAAAAACAAAAAACTACTAAAATTAGCAGTAGCGAGTGGAGAAATGTTAGCAGCAGCGTGGTAGTAGCAGTAGCGCGCACAGGAGAAGTGCGCTATAGCATTAGCAGTAGTGAGATCCCTGTAAGAACGTTGCTGCTACGAGTTAGGTGTAGCGCCTTATTAGTAGCGCCGGTCCCCGCGCTACTGATACACCTAGAACCCGCGCTGCTGCTAGGCTTTTCCCTAGTAGTGCGTCCCCCCTCATCATTCGTGCATGCCTCCTGACCCGTCTCTCACACACACGTGCACAAACATGCATCCATCCCCTCTCTTATTCATATTGCAGGCGTGCCCTCCGTTTGTCTAGAAAGTCTGTCCCACTATTTGTTAGAAGCAACTCCACTACCACCCCCTCCAACACTCTAGCTATGTCTCTCTCCCAACCTTATTCCTCTCCTACACATATGCATGGATGTCGGTCTATCTCCCTTAATACATAAGGTAGCCCTCTCTCCTCCACACATATACCAGCCATTGTACATCTATAGTTAATTAGGCCTCCCCCCCCCACCACCACCACACACCGATAGTCGAGCGCTGTAGGTAGGTATTCATGCCACAGAGACAAACTGCACTCGTCCCCTCTCACGTTCCAGTAGGCCAGCCACTCTATATCTTTGACGTGGGCACACACAAATTCGATGAAACTCTTTATCAATCACGCGCGCGCACACACACACATCATCCCTCTCTTCGATTCTATGGATACCTCAAGCCGATTATACCTCCACTCTCTTCTCATGGACCGCCCCCCTCTATATATATGATATATCCAGGACTCTATTTCACACACATTGCATATGTTACATTTTTTGATTGACCCCCTCCCCCCCCAAAAAAAATACGCACGAACCCACACACTATATCTCTCTACATTTGTATCTCTCTCACACAACCCCACATAGGTGGTGTACGTACACAAAGAGAATAGGTGCACATACTCACGCTTCGTGCCCAGCCATACCCGCGCAGGTACACGGTGGAGCTCATTTCTGTACAAAATGGCAGCCCACGTGCTAATTTGAATGCGTCTAGCGGTTGTTTACGTACAGAGGTTGTGTACCACGCGGGCACGAAACAAAGTTCGACTTGATGCATTGGCACGTTATTTTTAAATAGTTATATCACTCAATGGCACGTACATAGAATATAAAATGATTTTTATGGAGAAAAAGGTAGTCCCCTCTACTATGTACAATGGAGCCTCCCTGCCTGGGTTTGTCTCTCTTCAGAGTATATCACACAAGGCGGTGGTGGCCTCTCTCTCTCTCTCTCTCTCACCATTTGTCATTGATCCGGCCGCATCCCGTCCGCCGGCGGAAAGGGAGGATGTGCATCGTTTCTCCGTTCAATGGTGCCGAGGTAGCACGTCCCGATCTATGGTACCCGCCGTTCTCTCTGACCAAGCTCCGGTGCGGGTAGGGCCTATGCCACCTGCTTGCTGCCGCAGTATGGGCAGATCCCGCCTGCCGCCGCTCACCTAGTTACATCCCAACGACCCCCGGGTATCCCCTCCGGCCTTTCTCCACTGCCTGTCTTCCCACGTCGTTGCATGTGGATCTTCCATAGTTCTTTGCCCAAAACGTAGCTCGTCCGGCGTACTTTCCACATTGCAATCTCGTCCTCACACCGTTTTAGAGAAACACAATCGTGTTGTTATCTTCCCTTAGGACAAGGAATATGCTTCTTTTTTGTCGTCGCTTGTGTCATCAACTGTTATTGGCCAGTAATTGTTTCCTTTCTACCTATTTTTTGCAAACAGGGCTATCCATTTCACCTCGTTGCTATTGCGACCTTTTGGTGAACTGCAAAAATCACTTTTTTCTTAAGAGTGTTTTGTGCAGTTGTACAAAAATGTCGCACGGCCAACGTCTCTACATTTCAGTGCGACTGCACAAAGGGAGATTGGTTTTGCCCTATCCTCCTCATCCAACTCCGAGCCTAATCTTCTCCAACTAGTTAGTCTTAAGAGAGACTGCAAAGGTGACCGACTTCTATTTGTGTGTTTATTGTTTCATCAGCAGTCCTCTATTATCGTAATCACACTTAATATCTTTGGAACATGGACGCTCAACTCTATTTTAGTGGAACTGCACAAAATGATCGGAATGTTGCATGCTCCAAACAACTACTTTTTTTCCCAACATGCCTTGTTGATTTAGACAGAGCTGGGGGGGGGACGTTCCTGCCAATGAAAGCATGCATCAATTTTAACACCTTCTCACAACTTCGTCTTCAGTTGTGATGTAAATATTAGCTCTGATCTGCTATATGCATTAGCAAGGAAGTTAGTTTTTTATTGTTTTCGAAAGAGCATCGATGGCAAGACACACGAAACAAAAGTTGACAGCTTAGAGCATTGTACAATTTCATGTCACTGGAAAATTATCTGTATAGTATGTCAATTATGTAAACAAATGTTGGAAGCTTGATAGCATTGCCAGAAGCCTCTTCAGCATCTGGGTCCATGTTCCATGCACAAAATTATACTCCTCCGTTCCTAAATATTTGTCTTTTTACAAATTTCTAATGGGCATATTATAGAGTGTAGATTCACTCATTTTGCTTTGTATGTAGTCACTTGTTGAAATCTCTAGAAAGACAAATACTCCGGAGTATATTTAAGAACCAAGGGAGTAGTGCACAACCGCATGGGAGACTTAGCCCGGTCGTTGTGCCGCATTAATAGTGAGTAATGAGCAGTCAAATCATAAGCCCCACATTTCCCACTATAAGTTGCTTGGAAGAAGCAACCATCAATACACTCTTCTTTGAATCCGCTCATACTACTCCATCTGTCACTGTTTATAGAGCGTGCTTCAAAAAAAAATCTCTGCAACCAAGACGACTAGCGATCGGCCTGAAAAATAGCATTGGTAGTTATAGCACGGTGTCTATTACTAGAGGAAATAATGCGTACACACATGCATGCAGTGCTTCCACCCCGGGTACACACATGCATGCACTTACTCCACTCCGTAGTACATCGAGAGAAAATTGTGGACTTTATTGTGGATACCACGCCCTAATTAATTGAGCATTAAACCAAACGCGTCTAAAGTCTCTCTGGTGGTGGAAATGCATTGAGAGAAATGCATCAGAATGAAGCATGCCCTGTAAACTGTGACGGAGGGAGGAGTAGTATGAAGGTCCAAAACCAAGTCCGCGTATGGCCAATTGGTCAATGCACCTCCTCTTGGCATATCACTGACATGCGGGACCGGAGTGTGACCAAACCAATCTCAATTGACGGTAAAATGGCCAACCCGCCATTCCTTGAGAGAGACAAGGAGCAAAAACACATAGACGGGCTCGCACAGAGGCGAAGATATATTCGAGGATGGTTGATCGATATCGTCATTACATGTTCGATGTTTTTTCACACTACTATTGGGCCGCCGTTTTCCGCCCTTCTCTTGAATAAATGTGTACTTTATCAGAGATTAAAATAAAATAAGAGTACAGACGCTCCACCATGCGGTTCTAGTAGTAGTACTACTCGTACTACTAAACCTTGCGCTTGGCTCTTCGCCTCTTCGTGAAGTCAAACAATGATGGTACTCCACATGTTGGGTACTACAGTGTATGCCTCTGGCAATCTGACACCAAATGAACTGATGCATGTCCACCGCCAGGGCGAGGGTAGGTTGCATTAGTCAAAAGGCGTAAGCGAGCTTCACCTTGTCCTACAAGCTTCTCCTTGTTCTGCGAGTTGATGGGACACACCAAAAAGTAGTGCTAGTCCATACTCCCTCCTTTCCGGTTAATATGGCTTAATCTTTTTTGCGGGTAAATGAGAGAGCTTTATTCATATAAGCATTCTTGGGACGATCAACCAAGAGACTGGTCACTAGGAAGCGAGGTACCCCGCAAAAAAAGAAGAAGGAGGTGAGGTGTTTCATCAAGCCAGCTCTCGGCCACATTCAAAGTGTAGCAAGCACGGTTCGCACAAAGATGCGCCGCAAGGTTTGCTCACCTATTTACATGTTGAATAACAAAAAAGAGGAAATATTACCGGGCGCTCCTATTTGTAATAGGATATGAGCCATAATTAAGCGAGAATTGTGGAGAGTGTTCCATGCAATCAACTTCCATTATCACATGCGAGAACCCTTGAAGATAACCAAATATGTTGAAGATTGCTTTATCACATTTTTAAAATATAATAAGAGTGCAGACGCTCCTCCATCCGGTTCCTAGTAGTATAGTACATACCTCTATAGTAGTAGTACTAGTACTAGTAAACTTTGGGCTTGGTTGTTCGCCTCTTCGAGAAGTCGAACAATAATAGTACTAGTATAGTGTATGCTTCTGTCAGATATCGGGTTCCGGCAAAACCCTTAAGGTTCAAACACTGGGGTACGCACGCAGATCTCTCCCTACCGAAACACGACCTCAGCCTCGCCATGATCCCTAAGCTAGATCGATGAACAACACAAGAGACACAAGATTTATACAGTTTTGGGCCACCATTGTGGTGTAATACCCTACTCCTGTGTGTGGTGTGGTGGATTGCCTCTTGGGCTGATGATGAACAGTACAGAGGAAGAACAGCCTCGCGAGGACATGTGTTCTTGTGTTTGGTGGTGTGCTTGAGGAGGGATCAATTCGCCCTCTCTATGGTGGTGGCTAGCCCTATTTATAGAGGCACTGGTCCTCTTCCCAAATATTGAGTGGGAAGGGATCCAACAACGGCCATTTTGAATGGGGATAGCCAGTACAAGCTATCCTGACTAAACGTGGTCTTCGCCTGCCAAAGGCACTCGTGGTGACGCCGTCTTGGGCTCCATGGTGACCTCCGTCCTGCTGCTCTGTCGGTCTTGGTCTCGTTGCACCGATAAGGAAACCTTTGCCTGATGCCTCGGTACTCCATGCCTGCGCTTGCCCCCTTTGCACCAAAGAGGAAACGAGGACACTGCGCGGGCTGGCACCCGCCTGGTATTGATCGTCATGGCTTGCGTCATGGGCACCTTGCGAGGTACCCCTTGCCTTGATCTCTCCGCCTCCTCGCGAGCCTGCCTGGTGAGGCCACTCCTGAGGAGGACTTGCGTCGACCGCCCCGCGAGGGTATTGAGAGTTGGTTGATGAAGACGGTCCGTACTGGGCCACTGGTTGAGCCACGTTGCAGGTTGCAAGCAGGAAAGTCTGGGGACCCCCGTTCCCAGAACACCGACAGTAGCCCCCGGGCCCAAGGCGCGCTTGGACTTGGCTTAGCAGCGAAGCCAAAGGGCAAGTGCGGAGCTCCGCGGGCCCCCACAGCCTGCGGCCTTGGTCGACGCGTGGCGACCGATTGGATGTGGGCGTCTCCGCTTCCCCACGCTGCCCCAATATCCGCCTCGCTAGGCGACCACGGTGCCTTACACAGTTATTTCCTCCTTGTTGGCAGCGTGCTTCCTATTCCCCCTTCTTCCTCGAATCTCTGCTTCCGCTCCCAATCTGACTTGAGCCCTGCTCCCACCATTGCCATGGCGCCAACTAGCAAGGAGAAAGGGAAGAAGCCTTTGTCCTCAACCAGTTCGTCCCCGACAATCGAGCCCGCCGTCGGCCGGTCGCTGGTGCTCAACCTGGAGGCCCTGGGCAAGGTCTACCCTGTGCTCACTTCCAGCTTCAACGAGTGTGGAAAGACGATGACCTGGCATGCGTCCCATGCCTCCATTGACAGGTCAGTCACTAAGGTTCGGTTCTTCGTCGACGCCCTGTGGGCTGGCCTAGTTCTCCCTTTCTCCGCCTTCTTCAATGCAGTGCTCTCCCATTATTAGATCCATATGATGCATCTTGATCCCTGATCCGTTACCCTTAGCGTCGTCTTCGCCTTTGTTTGCGAAGCCATGGTGGGCATTGCTCCTTCCCTTGCCCTCTTGTGCCACTTCTTCTCGCTGTGCCTGACCGACCCCTCGCAGTGCTTGGGATGCGTGAGCTTCTAGGCCATGGCAGAGACGGCCACCTTGGGAATCGATTTTGACCTCCCACCGTCCATGAGTGGGTTCCGGACGCAATGGCTGTATGTGGATGTCGGAGTGCTTAGCCCCCTGCTCTCGCCTCCATCGTTGCCTACTGTCCCCAATCCCGGCTGGGGCCACAAGCGACTCGTGTGCCACCGGCTCTCCTTCGTTTGGTACCGATTGAGGAGGTTGAGAGATCTCGGCGCGACAGCGCCCCAGGTGGTGAAGGAGTTCCTCCAGTGTCGCATTGCTCCTCTCCAGCGCCATTCCCGACCGATGTGGGCCCTAACTGGCGACCTGGACCGCATGAGGCTTCAGGAGACGGAACTTGCACCCGAAACGCTAAGGACGGTGCTTGAGGTATTGACTGGCGACCCCTCGCCAGGCGATATGCGGCATAGGGGTAGCCTTCTTTATCTCTGCTCTAATAGGGCTGAGTTCACGGGACAGATGCCTCTCGTCGACGAATGGGTGTTGCTTTCGATTGGCCTTGCGGGGCCTCGCGAGAATCCCGTCGTCGTGGCTCCCTTCCTCGCTACTAGCACCGATCTTGCCCCAAAAGTGGGCGCAGGGAGGCAAGCATTGCTTGAGGCTGGAGGCTCGGGTGTCGTGGCACCGACGCCGCACGGGGTTCCCGAAGCGTTATCCTCCGGAGCTTGTGAAGCCCGCCCTGAGGCAATCGTCGATGGGGGCACGCAAACCGCGGCTCCCGAGGCCTCGGCAGGCCATCGGGAAGTGGTGCCCGATTGCTCCTCCCAGCCTGGCGCCCCTGAGGTTGGCCGCCTGGGTGCTTCTCCATCCGCGCCACGCGCTGGTCCTCACGTCGAGCGCCTGGGTCGGTTCCGCGTGGACTTCGCCACACTCAACAAGAGGAAGGAGTCTTCGAGTTGCAGTGGTCGCACCTTCCGACCGTTGAAGCATAGGAAGTACTTCGCCATAGACGAGTAAGTACCTCATCTTCTAATTCTTCAATTGATGCTTCCTTTCCTGATCACGACTTGTCAAGATCCCTCCTGTCAAGCCTGCGGAGTCTCCCAAGAAGCAGCCTCCTCCGGCCTTGCCTTCAACGCTGGCCTTGAGCGTCCCGAGATTGCATGCTGCCCCTGATGTAGGGTCAGCCGGAGAAGCAAGCCTGCCTGCAAGGTGTCTTGAGCCCATGCCCTTGCAGCTTTTCCTTCGCGACCCCGCCTGGAGCGTGGCCAGCCTGCCCAAGGCTCCTCCTCTGATCGTGGATGGTAGCTGGTTGGCGTCCGTCCTGGGCTCCTCTTCAAGGGATGAGACTGTGCAGGTCCGAGTCCCTTGCGAGGCCCGGCCAGCGATCGTGGGGGCACCAACCTCCAGCCCCCTGCCGAGAGGGGGCGAACTGCTTCAGGGCCCGCTGACGGCGCCAGCGACGGAGGACGACATCAGCAGCGTGCTCAAGCTTGCGCGCAAACGAAGCATCATTCGCCAGGAGTTCCTCCGGAAGGCGATGGAGGCGATGGGCCAGCTTGGTGGAGAGCTTGTGGATGTGGACGCGTGCCTTGAAGCTGAGGGCCTGCGGCTGATGGAGGAGCGACGCAAGCTGAAGGTGGCCATCAACCTCTCGCGCCACCAGCGCGAGCTTGATAATGAGAAGGCCGAGGCGTCCCTTGCAGCCTCGCGAGAGGCCTGCTCTTGGGCTCTGGGGGAAGCTCGGGAAGCAAATTATCGTCGCGAGATCATAGAGAAGCGCGCGTGGGAGCTCCAAGCCTGGAGCGCCTCCCTGGAGCAGCAGGTGGAGCTGTGCCAGGCCGCCCTTGCATCGCTGAAGGGGACGCCTGTCGAGGAGGAGGAGCTCCACAGGCGTGAGGAAGCGCTAACGCTGGAGGCCGCCGAGCACAATCTTGATCTTGAGCAGTTGGAGACGAGGGAGTGCCAAGTTACCCAGGCGGAGGACGATGTTGGCGCGCGCGAGGCTCGAGTCCAGGAGGACGTCGACCATTGCATGGCAGAGCTCGTGCAGATCTTGTGAGCAGGTATGACTTGAAGCTGAAGATGGTTGAAGCCGAAGCTGCGGGCAGGACTGCCGCCCTTAGGTCCAAGTTGACTGAAGCGGAGCGGCACGTAGAGGCCGCCACAGTTGCCCTGGTCTCGACACAGACTGAGTTGGCCTCCACCCGTGTTGAGCTGCTTCCTCTTCAACAGCGGGTTGCCGACGCCGAGTCCATCGTGCAGCAGAACAGAGAGGAAATACTTCAACTGCAGACGCTGGAGCACATGCACGGCCCCATGCTCCAGAACATCAGGAATAGGGCCAACGCGGCCCTGGGCAACATCTGTGATGAGAACGCCCCGCATCAACATGCAACCAACTATGCCAGTCATCTCCGCTTCTTCACTGACGTGGTGACGCGCTTGGAGAACCGCTCTGAGAGAGCTAACCAGCTCATTGAGGAGAGGAGCCGTAGCCTGCTTGGACGCGCATTCTCCCGTGTCTTCAGCCATCTTCAGAACACCGACCCCCACTTTGACTTTGATGCCGCTATTGCCCCACTGCCCGAGGCCATCCGGGGCGACCTGGCACGGTGGTCGGAGGACAACGTGGACGCCTTGTTAGGGCCTTCGCTTTCGATGATGACGGGGTGGTAGTCGTGGTGGATGGTGGCGATGTGGTCGATGGCGGTGACGGTGGCGCCGGTGAGGGTGATGTCGATGCCAGTGACAACGACAGCGGCGCCAACGATGCGTCTGGAGGCGACCAGGAGGATGCAGTGAGTGACATGTCTGACTGATCCTGTGTTTTCCTGCTGTTTATCCTGCATACAAAAGCTAGGGCGCGGCCCTGAAGGTTGTAAGAGCATTTTGGGAGGGGAAGCCCCTCATGTAAAAAGATGGTCGTCCATATTCTTTTAGGAATGATGCTGAACATGCGCCTACATGATTCTACGGGTCCTGTGGTGAGCTTGTTGTGGTGGTTTACCTTTAGCCAGGACAAATCATGAAAAGACTCGCGAGGCCGTGAGCCCCCGAGGGTCCCCTGAGGGGCCTGTTGGCCAGGTCATGAGGGCTTCGCGAGAGCGAGTGCCAGCCGCGGGACGGCATGCGCGCACCGCACGTGCGCTTCGCCAAGCCCTTCCCGTGAGAGGCTTGCGAGGGGGAGGCAGCTAGTGCGAACTCTAAACCAGGGCAGAAACCAGAAGACAAGAAATCACACGAACAAGACAGACGCCCCCCCCCCCAAAACGCAAATGCAAATTCAATTTCAACTTAAATCTGAAGCAAGGAAGCTCGACCACAGAAAGGGAGTCAAAAAGCAAAAGGCCGCGTCCGGCACCTAGTCCAGTCTTCGACGTCTTCTCACTAGTGCAGAGCTAAGTTCTGCCACTAGGCGTGGGAGGGAGCCCGCGAGGCCCGAGGGCGGCTCTCCGGAGACTCCAGGGCGTGTACATCCCCAACTCATTATTACGTGAGAGTGTCACGGGCGGCGAGCTTCACAGGCACTGGACCTTCTTCACAGGCACCGGGCCTTGCCTCATTTCGCCGGACGAGGGGCCCACCTTGCGCCACCCTCGACCGCCATTGCCGGTGGCCGGAGACCAAGGACGGCGCCAATGGGACAAAGGGGACGTCAGCGGCGCCCTCGGCGACCATGGGTCCTCTGCCGGCGGTAGGCTTTGCAGCACTTCCCCGGCAGAGGGCCTACCTCCGGGGGTTGCCTTGCTCCATGCGCCGTGGGGAGGGGCCTGGCTCCCGACCCCTCTCTTGCAGCCCCCAGTGCGCCCCTCCTGGCAGAAGGGTGGCTGCTAAGCTGGGGCAGCCGCCCGCTGCAGTGACCTGAACCTCCTGCGACCCATGGTTAGCATAAGCTTGCTCCTGAGGAATTAGCGGTACCCGGTAGGTGCTGCTATCAGTGCAGTTGGTGAGGCTTCCTTGAGGCTCCTGAAAAGGCTCGGCTTCTGGCGTCTCTTCCTCCCAGCCTGACCCGAGGAACGAGCCAGGGTCGTCTTCCAGCGCATACTCCCGGTGCACCATGCGGGGCACGTAAGCCTCCGAGGTCGCCGCTTCTAAGACTTCGCCATAGTGCCCCACGCTCCATGTGGCCTGGCCTAATGCGCCATCTTGAGGATGGTAGGGCGGCGGCCCGCCCGGGCCATAGGTGGTGATGCGCATGCCCTCGTTCATCGGAGGTGGTGCTAGTGTAGCCTGACGCCTGACTCCGATGGTTGAGCTGGTGTCGATGAAGCCTTGGGGCGCGCCTGAGGGTGCGCGGGCACGGAGAGGCCCGCCACGTGATCCAACCGGGGCCTGGGGTGGAAGCTGGAGACAGAAGGGCGGTGCCCCCTAGGCCGCGGCATCCAGGAGCTCGGCAACACACTCCAGCAACACGTCTCAGCCGCTCTCCTGCAATCTGCACCGCAGTAGCTCCCGAGCCACAGTGAGCGTGGACCTCATGTTTGCTTGTTCCCGTCGGGTGCGCGGCGCCATGGCCGCAGTGTGGCTTGAGGCCCTTGCGGCTGATCGCACCTGCCACGGAGTTAGGGCAGGCACTGCTTGAACGCGTCGCCCGCGCCCCGCAGTGTTCTGCGGTGCGCGGGTTGCATGGGGTGGGGGGTTGAGGTCACCTTGGGCAGGCGGCGTGGCACGGGCTGGCCATGCCGCCCAGCGGTCGGCGTTGGTCGTTGGGTTGCCAGACATGGATGCTACAAAGTAGTGGAACGCAGATCGACGGAAGGAAGACTCTGGCGCACCCCTACCTGGCACGCCAAATGTCGGATATCGTGGTTCGGCAAAACCCTTAAGGTTCGAACAGTGGGGTGCGCACGAAGATCTCTCCCTACTAAAACACGCCCTCAGCCTTGCCGTGATCCCTAAGCTAGATCGATGAACAACACAAGAGACACAAGATTTATACAGGTTCGGGCCACCCTTGTGGTGTAATACCTACTCCTGTGTGTGGTGTGGTGGATTGCCTCTTGGGCTGATGATGAACAGTACAGAGGAGGAATAGACTTGCGAGGAGGGGTGTTCTTGTGTTTGGTGGTGTGCTTGAGGACGGATCGATTCGCCCTCTCTATGGTGGTGGCTAGCCCTATTTATAGAGGCACTGGTCCTCTTCCCAAATATTGAGCGGGAAGGGATCCAACAATGTCCATTTTGAAAGGGGACAACTAGTACAAGCTATCCTGACAAAAGGTGGTCTTCGCCTGCCAAAGACATTGGTGGTGATGTCGTCTTGGGCTCCATGGTGACCTCTATCCTGCTGCTCTGCCGGTCTTGGTCTCATTGCATCGATAAGGAAACCTTTGCATGATGCCTCGGTACTTCGCACCTGCGCTTGCCCCCTTTGCACCAAAGAGGAAACGAGGACACTGCACGGGCTAGCGCCCGCCTGGAGCCCTCCTGGTCTTGATCGTCATGGCTTGCGTCATGGGCACCTCGCGAGGTACCCCTTGCCTTGATCTGTCCGCCTCCTCGTGAGCCTGCCTGGTGAGGCCACTCCTGAGGAGGCCTTGCGTCGTCCTCCCCACGAGGCTTGGCCCCTCGCGAGGGTCTTGAGTGTTGGTTGATGAAGACGGGCCGTACTGGGCCACTGGTTGAGCCACGCAGCAGGCCGCAGGCAGGCAACTCTGGGGACCCCTGTACCCAGAACACCGACAGCTTCTGGCAATCTGACACCGAATTAACTGTTGCATGTCCACCGCCTGAGCGAGGGAGAGCTTGCATTAGTCAAAAGTTTCTCCTTGTCCTATGAGCCACCGCGCGCAAGCTTCTCCCGTCCTGCAAGCTTCTCCTCGTTCGGCAAGTTGACAGGACACAACAAAGTAATGCTAGTCCATACTGCCTCCTTTACGATTAATATGGCTTAATTTCAAGCGAGATAAATACATTGTCTGTCACTGTATATTTGTAAAAATACGGTCAGTGGACTTCATAATACGCTCATTGCACTCAATATATAAATTTTCCGGTGTTTATACGGTCACTAGCTCACCCTGGCTGAGTATGTGTGTGCATGCACGTGTAGGTTGAGCACTTGAGCGTGACCATGTGTGTTCCGTCGTATGCTTGGACATGCATGCATTAAGGCGTCGCGCACGTTTTTGCGTCCATGTGTATGTGTGACTCTTGCATGCATGCATGAGGTTGTAGTCCCTTACATTCACATGTTCATAAGTCAATGCTTTGTCAAAATGTTGCATGCAAGGTTTAATCATTCGTTGCTCACGCATGCATTCCCGATATTAATACATTGGTAAATACAATTTTCTTGAGGAAAATGAGCCCATGAATTGAGTACAAAGGGGACCAATAAGCCAGGACAAAGGGAGTACCAGTAGTGAACCAGAAGGAGGGAGTAGGTAATAGTAGTACAGTACTACGTAACAACATGCAGTAACAAAATTACTCTATGCACATCTTGTCTACGTGTCATGCAAGAAAATAGAGATAAGTACAAGTGAGACTCAAGAACGGTCATACACGTAGGGGGAGTACGTGTAGGGTCCACTAAGGAGCAGTCAAATCACACAGTAAGTTAGTCGGAAGAAACAACCATCATTTCTCTCTTCAATGACACATACGCAATATAAAATGGTTGATATGGAGAGAAAAAGGAAACCACTATATATACACTAGCAGGAGCCTAAGCATAGAACGACGGTGGCCACACCGCTGGTCACATATCCGGCCTGATCCCTCCGCTGGGGGAAGGGAACAATGTTCTGCGTAGATGCGGTCGACATCGGCGAGGGAGAAAACCCATAGTTGGTACATCCCAATTGGGGTCCCCGCGGTATGGGCTGATGCAGCGTCCCAACCGCACTTCTAGCTACAGCCTGACGTCCCAGGTAGTACATCTTCCTTTTGGAGCCGGCTTGCTCCACTACCGCAGCTCCCCACGTAGCTCCATCTCCATGCCGATCTTTCTCTACTTCTACCGGCTTCTATTTGTGATGAGTTTATGTCTCATGAACTAGTGCCAGTACTATTATTCTAATCACCTTCTTCAATATCTTTGCCATCAGGGATGCTCAGCTCGATTTTAGTGGAACTGCACAAAAGCATCATATGATCCGAGGGTGCCAGACGTCTTTCCTTCGACAGGTTCTACCTAGCCAGGAAATTAAATCCTGTTTCGGGTTTATGGTTTAAGTCGTAGTGACCACATTAGTAGTTTTTTATTTTGTCCATGCTCTCACAACTTTTGTCTTTAGTTGTGAAGTAAATATTGGCTATGATCTGTGAATCATCGAGACGCATCAGCATGTGTGCTAGTTTTCCTTTGTATTTGATGGAATGTTGTAACAGGGAAACCTTGGAGTAGGAATGAAAATGAAGTGGAAAGTTTCCGTTTTTTCGGAGAAAAAATGGAAACGGAGAGAAACCAACGTCTCGTTTCGTTGGATCGCGCCATCGTGCAAAACCAATGTTTAAATCACATCTCTTGCGTTCGTGTCTCACCCTCCTCCATGGCTCGACCCCACACGGTCGCTCGGCATGCCACTCACCACAAACCGAGTATACGATAATTTCCCGCATGCTTGTCAATGGATCGCGCCATGGAGTACTAGCACTATTTGAAGAGATTGACTAGTTGGTGGAGGACAGCTAGCTGTAGAATGGACTACCAAGAACTTTTTACATGCATGTTGCGGCCGGCTATTGTGACCTTTGAATGTGGAGCAGTCGCGTGCACCGGGAAGCAGTGTGGGCGACGCTATCTCGGCCGGCGCGCCGCATCAATACCGGCGCCAGTGAGAGGTCGCGTCCGCTCTAGCCGGGCATGAATGTGGCACTGCCGTTTCGGGCGGGAAGCACGCGCGGATGATGAAGAGGGTTCGGGTTGGTCAGGAGCGGGCGTGGCAGCGGTCCGGACGCCCGCAAACAAGAGATGATGTACGTTAATATTGCTCCGTATATAATTAACAACGTAAATAATGTGCCAGTTGGACAAATATGATTGAAGATGGAGATGGAGATGGAGATGGAATTTTACATAAACACGGATATGCATGTCTATGTCTATGTGTGTGTGTGACGACTCTCGTGACCTGGAAGCGGGGGTGTGTTTTTGATCGAGTTTTCTTTCTTGGTACGTTAAAAAATTGTCCGCCAGTTTTCGTCTTTTTTCTGGGAACGCACACATATTCTATTTAAAACCACTACTATGGAGAGATTTTTTTACTACATTGTAGATATAGCCTCTTGTTTGATAGGGTTTCTCGCATCTCGCTCTCTCACCCTCTCCATATCAAAACAAGATGATAATGTCCACCCTATCTCTCTCCTCACCGGTGGTCACAGATCCGGGCGAATCCCATCCGCTGCGGGAGGTGAGGAGGTGCAACGTTGACGTTGTTGCCATCGGCGATGGAGGAAGCCGATGCGCACCATCCTCTCGGAGCCGATGCTGTCACGGACGAAGGTCCTCCGCTCCCTTGTTCACTGCCGTCTTGCGGGTAGATCCCGCCCGCCCGCCTAAGCGACATGTCGCCCAACTGAGGTATAACTTCTTGTACTGGTCCAGTTCCCCAGGTCCTTGCATGCGGGTTTCTTCTATGCGACTACTCCCTAGCTCCCCATGTATAGTAGCTAGGGTTCGTCGGCTGGTCCAACATCAACCTACCATTATAGAGGAAATGCCACTCAAAAAGTTGTCCTGATTTATGCCTTGGTGGAGGTATACATGTTGTTTCGACAAAAAGTACATGGTAGTTGTGTGGTCATTGTCCATATGCTCCTATTGCTGCTGCTAATCAAATACTATCACTGGTTAAATGAAGAAATGCTTTTTTTCTCGGGTATCCTGGTTTAGTTCCCATCAAGATAATCATGATGCTTCTGTTTGTTGGTGTACTTTTCATTAATTCTTACTGACAATTGAGATGTCGTTGTTAATCTTATACCACTGCCAAAACAAAGTAACAACACTATATCCCTTTTTTATATTTTTCCAAACAGCGATGTGTATCTCCATACTCGGGCATGTCTTCCTCAATTTTGGTGGAACTACACAAAATTGGATGGCCATTGTTCTTTCCGCCTCACTGTCATCTGCCACGTGGTTCTTCCTTCCTCGAGCTTGATTAATGAGAAGAAACAGACCACAATGAGGATTTGTCAAACTTCATAGGTGCCTCACACAAACTTGATGCCAAATGGATGATGCATCACCACGATGACCTATCGATGCTCATGGTTGCGCCTCATGGTTGCGTCGGCTGGTGAAGCTGATCGATTTCCACGAAAAACAAGTTATCTTCCATCAGTGTTCTTTGCTTGTTACCCACAAAGATGATATCCTTCATCAGTTCACCTTGGTTGCGATGGAGACGCAGTCGTCTTTCACGTTGGTGCAATTTTATCACACAATTGGCTATGAACCAAA
The DNA here is from genome assembly GCF_018294505.1 of Triticum aestivum. Taxonomy (NCBI): domain Eukaryota; kingdom Viridiplantae; phylum Streptophyta; class Magnoliopsida; order Poales; family Poaceae; genus Triticum; species Triticum aestivum. The sequence goes on along the minus strand of NC_057801.1, from coordinate 375,833,519 downwards.
TGTTTCCTTGAAGAAGGATCGACTTTGGTGCTAAGAGCATAAGTTTTGTATTGATTTCTAAGCCTTCTCACAACTTTGTCTTCACCTCCCCTGTAATTTTATTTGTCCAGCTATTAACTTTGATTAAAAAATGGTGTGGAGTAAAAACCCAGATGGACGTAGTAGCCCTCCATTTTTATTTACTTTGCATATTAGATTTGACTGAAGTCAAACTTTGTAAAGTTTGACCAAGTTTAGGCTGAACACAACAAACCATAATTATTGAGAGAGGGCAAACTGTACATACTCTCAAACCTTTCCGATAATTGAAATTAAAATTCTTTATTTGTACACACTCACACATTTCCGATAATTTGGCGCATGTGTGGCTCTTCACTTAAGGGAGGGTAGTGTACCGCACATGAAGGACAGGAAGTGTGACTAGGACGCGTGGATCGTTAGTTCATTGGAAGTAGTAGTTTTCTTCACTAGTACGTTAAATAAGGAGTTCTGTTTCGTACTTACACAATTTAAAACGATTGTTATGGAGAGAATAAGAAAACCACTCCACTGTATATTAGTAGTATACATGGACTCAGCTTCATTGACTTAGTGCACCTGCCTTTGGGTTTATGATAGGTGGGCCCAAAATGTGGCCGGCCCACCTGTCATACAGCCAAAAGCAGGTGCATTTAAGGCAGCGGACCTCAGCCCATACTACAGTATATATGTAGTACTCCCTCCATCCGAAAATACTTGTCACCTAAATGGATAAAAAAAGATGTATCTAAAACTAAAATACGTCTAGATACATCTCCTTTTATGCATTTTGATGACAAGTATTTCCAGACGGAGGGAGTACTATATAAATTGGGGCCTCAGCGCTTGTTCGCTATGGTTTTCACTCTCCACACTCTCGCCGCACTACATATATATATATATATATACATTGGAGGCTCAGTGTTCCTTTGCTAGGGTTTGCTATATTCACAGTCTCTCACCCTCTTCACCAGATCTAGACAAGACTGCGTTGGCCTCTATCTCTCTCTCCCCCCTCACAGCTGGTGAAGGAGGCGTCCAGATCCTGCCGCATCGGTAAGGGGAAGAGGTGCAGCATTCACTATATTGCCTTCGGCGAGGGATGCAATTCACTGCCGGCTGCGCTGTTCTCTTTCACCCAGCACCTGTGCGGGAGGGCCACTGACCCCTTCTTCCTTGCTGCCATACGTAGTGTGGGCAGAACCGGCCTCTCGCCGCACGCCTTGCCACATCCCGACGACCCTAAGGTATAAGTTTCTTTGAAACCGTCATTGCTCTAGATACATGCAGATCTTTTTCAATTTTGTAGTCGAATCTAGGTCTTGGTTCAAAGAGGAAAGAAGGGTGTGGTGGGGTGGAGCATGAATCTAGGACGTGGTTCAATGAGGAAAGGAGGGAGGGAAAGTAGTATAGATTGGCTATCCAGCCGCTTTGTTGGTCGAAAATGGAAAAAGGGGGTAACCCAGTACACACATCTGTAAGGAACCGATCTCTTTGTTGAAAAGGGAAAGAAACTGGGGCTCGGTAGTTTGTGTAGGACTAGATTTGCTGCCCTCACATAGGAAAAAGGTTCAAAGAGAACAAATATGGGACCAACGCAGATATGCTACTTGGCTACATACTCTGCATCACCCATTTATACGTGTGGACGCACATGGTGCTGGCATGTCCCATGTCCCATGTCCGGATGTCCCATACAACTATTTTGTTGTTGTTAATCTAAGAATGCCGCTGGAAAATTGAAGCAATGCCACTGTTAAAAGTAAATTACATTTTTAACAAATTTTGATTTCAGAGAATGTCTGTTAATATGAATCGATGCAACCATTTTAGAAATGTTATTGTCCTACTTTGTTTTCCATCCAGATAAGGTAGATGCTTATTTTTGTCGCCGTATGTTTCATCCTCCTTTATTGGTCAGTAATTGTTTCCTTTCTGCCTCTGTTAAAACAGGGATGTCTATTCAACTTGTTGCTATGGCAAACTTAAATGTCACACCAGTGACTTTGCTTGATTTAGTTGAACTACACAAAACGAGATTGGCTTTCCTATTCATGTGGGCAGATTCGTAGGTGATCTTGTCAGTGTGATGAAAGTTCAGTACCTGCCTTCATCCACATGATCATGCAGTGTGCTTTGAGATTCTGTGCTACTTGTATTGGTACTGTTTTAGGAGGATGTTGTGCCTTCATCCTCCTTTGTTGGCCAGTAATTGATTCCTTTTTTGCCGTTGTTAAAACATGGATATCTATTCAACTTGTTGCTATTGCGACATTTTGCTACGCTACGTGAAATACTTATGTTTTAAGAGTGTTTTCTGTAGTTCAACTTGAATGTCGCACCGGTGACTTTGCTTAATTTTGGTGGAACTGCATAAAAGGAGATCAAGATTTGTTTCAAGTCTTCCTTGCGAGTTGTTTCAAATCTTGGTCTCATCCACATGATGGTGCAGTGTGCTTTGAGATGTTGTACTACTTGTATTGGTAGTATTTTGGATAAATGATGAATTGAAACTATTGAACTATTGTCTTTTACCATTAAGTGAGCAAAAATTGTTCCAACCCAGACATGATGCTTGTTGCTTTCTTACACAAAACTCTGCATCACCCCCTTTATAGGTAGATGGAAGCACATGGTGTTGTTGCACCTACTCTCTCCTGGAACTGTTCATGCTTTTTGTTAATCTAATGCCGCTGGTAAAATTAAGAAATGCCACTCTCGGAATTAACTACTGAATCTTAGCTCGAAACTGCAACACTTGTTAAGGATTGGCGGGAGTACCATTTCTGTTAGGGATCGGCCGGAGTACATGTTTAAGATATGTATTGTTGAGATAATGTCTCTCTTAATATATCAGTTGCAATGTTTTACAAATGGTACTATCCTGCTTTGTAGTTCTTTCTACATGTTTAACCAAGGTATTGTTAATATAATGTCTCTGTTAATATGAATCAGTCGCATTGTTTTAGGAATGGTACTTTTCTGCTTTGTCATTTTTATTCATGTTGAAACAAGGCATTGTTAAGATAATGTCTCCGTTAATATAAATGAATCACACTGTTTGAGAATTGCTACTCTCCTAATTTGTTTCCCATTAAGATAAGGTAGTTGTTTTTTCTTCTGGGAGTATAAGTCATTAATCATTATTTCTCAGTAATTTTTCCCTTATACCTATTTTTGCATACAGGGATATCAAGGGGCTTTTTGGTTCTTGCCTGTCTGAGCACTGCCAATCGGTTTTATTTCAACTTTGATTTTAGTTGAACTGCACAAAAGGAGCCAATGTGTTTAAGGCAACTGTTGCATTATTGGGCCCAGTTAGTCTTTCCACTTTGCAGAAAGAACCAGTCACTGTTTGCACTACATTACACAAGGAATGATCGAGAAGCTTTACAGAGTATTAGTAGACGCTCGTGACATGACTAGTCTACTGAGTGCATTAGCAACTTAACAACACGTGGAGTCAAAATTCACTCTAGAATTAAAGGTATGACCAAGGCAGATGCCGACGCAGCTATAATAAACAAAGTCAGTATCAGCCTTCATCCACATGTTTTCAAGGGAAAGAACTCTGTCCAGCAGAATACTACCTTTAAGAAGGGTAAGAAGAAAGACAAAAAGAGAGATGGCTGCTTTACTTGTGGTTCAGAGGAACACTAGGCAAACAAGTTCCCAAACAAGTACAAGAAGCCAGGACGGGACTCCAAGTCTGTCAATGTCACTCTAAGCAACAATGTTGGGGCATCTGGGTATGGTAATCTGTTTAACGTACTTTCAGTTTGTCAGTCCACGGATTGGTGGGTTAACACTGGGGCCAATATTCATGTGTGTGCTGATGTGTCTTTGTTTTCTTGCAGCATATAAATACGAAATTCACAGGGATGCTCAGCTTGATTTTAGTGGAACTGCACAAAATGTTGAGATGGTTCGTGTCCTCCATAATACTACATCATGCACAATACATCGAATGGTTCTCTAATCATTCGTTGTCACCTTGAGCCACCGGACTATCAGTTGACAAACTGATGAGAAACCCTGCCCGTTCCACAATCATAGGCATTACATATTTTGAATGGGAAAAGCTTGTCAAAGTTTAATCATTGATGTTAGCAAGAAGACATTAGTTTAATATATTGGAATTGGAAAACCTTGTCAAATTTTTCTCATGGATGTTAGCCAGAAGACATGCATTTGATATTTTTGAGTGGGACGCCCTTTGCTGTGGGCTGCGTCGATCATTTTTTCCTATTCCTGTCTTCAGTTTAGAAGTAAATAGTTACTCTGCTGAGATGCATAGTCACATGAATGTTGACTTATGTAAGGTATTTTAAGAGTTTGTTCTGAATGTTGTCTATGTAATGCCAGGCCTTGTGTGTTTGATTGCAAAGTTGAGCTTGGAATGTTGGGGCATACGGCATCACGAGCTGTTTGCGTGCCTCCTGAGAATAATGCTTCATATTGTTTTGCATGTTGATATAATGCCAATGATTTGCATGTTAATAAGATCATCCCCATCTGTTGTTTCCATGCTTAAGAAGTTCATCGTCTTATGTTTCATTCATAGCCTATACGACAACTCGGGTAGGTTAGAGGTGAAACCATATGATCTTCCAACCAACTCATCATCTTAGGCCGTGACTGGATCATCGTTTTCCAACCTAAACCGCTTGTAAAACTGACACTTGTAAATAAAAGTAGATGGTCTCGGGTGAAGCGCTTGGTTGGTCGATTTCGACTAGTAAAATATACACTGGTCTCTCAAATTACATGTGTAACCCGCCAGTTTTACTTACAGACCTTGGGCCCTCGGTTTCATTACGCCTGTATTTACGCGTTGTTTTCGCTGACGTGTAAAGTACACTTGTATCTTAATATAGGTATGAAATAAACCAGAGCTCCCAAGCACGGCCTTACCGTTTCATGTCGTCTCAGGTACTCAAAGGTGCTCATAGGTGTCCGATGATCCTGGCTTCCTGAATGAGCAGTGGGCGCTGTATTAGACCATCCGTAGGGCCCGCAAGGCCCTCTCCGTCATCCTTCGAGTTGTTGTGCTTGCCGTTGCGCCGAGCATTGTCAACATGGTCAACGAACATGAGGATTCAAGATATAACTTTATTTTGACTAGATGATAGTAGGGACCCACTAGGGCCATAGCCGTACGTACGCAAGTGCCTCCCTATTATGTACAACTACATTTTTTTTGCTTCCTCCTGGTTTCCTGACATCAGGGTCCCACACCATTGTCAACCTCTATAGTAAATAAACGAGAGAATTGCACAAGGAGCGGCCGACAACTAGGACCAAGCACTCGAGCAGTATTTGTGTTTTTGAGGTGTGAGCACTGCACAGTTTTTCTTGAGCGATGTTTTCGTTGTTGTTCAGAGGAGAGTAGGGTATTAACTGGGCGAGCTGTGGCCCATCTAGCCCAGGCCAGATATCCAGCCCAGATATTAATTTTTTTTCAAGCTGAAAATGGCTAGCCCGGCTATACTTTTTTTTGAGGAATACCCAGGCATGGTCAACTTGTTATTCTCCGCCCCGCTGGGCTACAAATCTTTCCTAGGAGGGATGCATTAGGCTTAATAGGAAAATGGGCTTTAAGAAATAATAAATGGGATGTAACTATAAAAACTGGGCAGTAACTACAAATATGTTGGGTTCTACATAGGGTGCGTCGACTACAAATTAAAATTTTCCTATGCGCAGAACAGCCTGGAACATGCTACGGGAGATGTGTCGGCGTTCTGGGAACGGGGGTCCCCAGACTTGCCTGCCTGCGGCCTGCAGCGTGGCTCGAGTGGTTGCCCAGTACGGCCCATCTTCATCACCTCAAGACTCAAGAACCTCGCAAGGGGCCAAGCCTCGCGGGGCGGACGACACAAGGCTTCCTCGGGAACGGCCTCGCCAGGCAGGCTCACGAGGAGGCGGAGAGATCAAGGCAGGGTACCTCACGATGTGCTCGTGATGCAAGCTATGACGATCGAGACCAGGCGGGCGCCAGGCGGGCGCCGGCCTGCGTAGTGTCCTTCTTTCCTCTTTGGTGCAAAGGGGGCAAGCACAGGCGTGGAGTACCGAGGTATCAGGAAAAGGTTGCCATTTCAGTGCAACGAGACCAAGACCAGCAGAGCGGCTGGATGGAGGTCACCGTGGAGCCCAAGACGGCGTCATCGCCAGTGCCTTTCGTAGCCAAAGACCAACTTTAGTCAGGATAACTTGTACTAGATGTTCCCCTTCAAAATGGTCATTGTTGGCGCCCTTCCCGCTCAATATTTGGGAAGAGGACCAGGGCCTCTATAAATAGAGCTTGCCACCACAGTGGGGAGAGAGTGGAGAGAGTCCTGGTCAGATAGAGAGGCGATCGAACTCACCCAAGTAGTTCATCGCACCAGTTCAAGAACACCTCTCGCGAGGCTGTTCTTCCCTTGTACTGTTCATCATCAGCCCCTGAGGCAATCCACCACACCACACACTGGAGTAGGGTATTACACCGCAACGGTGGCCCGAACCAGTATAAATCTTGTGTCCTTCATGTTGTTCATCGTTCTAGCTTAGATTCTCACGAGGTGATCGGACGTGGATCGATAGGGGGAAGATCTTCGTGCGCACCGCAGAGTTCGAACCTTAAGGGTTTGCCCGAACCCCACATCCGACATTTGGCACGCCAGGTAGGGGTGCGCCGGAATCTTTCTTCCGCTGTTTCGCGTTCGATCTTCCGTCGTGTCCATGGCTGACGCTCGCCGGGCTCGCGCCGAGTGTCGGGCTGCTCTCACCGCCCGCGTCGCCCAGACGGCTCCTGTCGGTGGGTGTCCCCGTCGTTCCCCGTCGCCTGCCGCCAACGCCGCCACTGGCCAGGCGGGGAACGAGCAGCAGGCCTCGTTGCTGCACCCTTCGGTGCAGTGGGAACGCCACACCGCCACCCCGTCGCTAACTCCAGCTGGTTCGTCATCCCACACCCGTTGTGCCCCCACGGACGTGCACGCCGCGTTGCTCCTAGCGCGTGAGCTCCTACACTACCATCTCGTCGACGACCTCTACGAGGAGTGGTTCACTCGCATCACCGAGCTCGTCAGCGCCGCAGGGGGCTCCCCTGCACCGTCCCTCTCACTGCCTCACCCTCCGTCCTGCATAGGAGGCGCAGATCAGGAGGGGCCTCTGCCACCTCCTCCCCAAGAAGGTGCCCTGGCTCCAAGGCGCGCGGCCCCAGGATGAGATCCACCGCGTATGGCGCCTGTGCGACAAGAAAGGAGCTGCCAAGAAATCCCTCGTCCCCAAGAAGGTGCACGCGTGCTCCCAGCACCGGTGTGCCACGACCGCATCCCTGTGCCAACACGTCAAGACCCCACGCTGCTTCAGGCAGCAGCGTGCGGGAATCCCCAGGAGCAAGCCCCGCATCAGCAGAGAGCTCTGGTGGCCACTGCAGGCTGCCGTGCCTTCACCACCGAGCTACGAAGTGTCGCTTGGCCAGGCAAGTTCAAACCTGACCTGCCACCTCGCTACGATGGCACTGCCGACCCCGCAGAGTTCCTACAGCTTTATGAGCTGGGCATCAAAGCCGCCAACAGGGACGAAAAGGTCATGGCGAACTGGTTTCCCATGGCACTCAAGGACGGCGCTCGCACCTGGCTCCTGAACATGCCTCCTGGCATGATCTCCTCCTGGGACGAGATGCGCACTCACTTCATCGCCAACTTCCAGGGCACTCGTGACCGTCCGCCGGCCGTGGGTGACCTGCCGCATCAAGCAGCAGCCCAGAGAAACCTAGCAAAAGTACATCCAGCGCTTCAACAGTGCTCGCCTCAAGATTCCCAGGTTGACCGAGGAGGCCATCATCTCAGCGTTCTCTGACGGCGTCCACGAACATCTGTGTACATCTCTGGAGTTGTTCAACCTGGAGACCAAGTGCGCAAGGGCTGAGGAGGGACGCCTCTCCCTTCTCGAGCTCCCAGCAGTAGACCCAGAAGAGAAGAAAGACAAGGCCAGGGATGTGAAGCGCAAGGGAACGGCTGTGCTCGCAGCAGAGCCGGACACAAAGCACGGCAGGGACCAACCGAAGTCGTCCTAGGGCAGCCGGTACTATGTGTACCACGATCTCCATACACACAACACCAACGAATGCCAAGAGCTCAGGGCCATGCGAGAAGGCCGTGTCGGTCGTCCAAGGGCAGCCGGTACTATGTGTACCACGATCTCCATACACACAACACCAACGAATGCCAAGAGCTCAAGGCCGTGCGAGAAGGCCGTGTCGGTCGACGCCCCGAGCGCAACGATCGGGGCTACGGCTGAGGCGGAGCAAGAGGTGGAGGACGATGGGACGACCGTGGCCCTCGCCAAGGGTGGCGTGATCGGCCTCGCGAGGACCGCTGGCAGGACCAGCCTCGCGGGGGAGCTTGGAGAGATGAACCTCGTGAGGATCGCCCGCAAGTCAACGCCGGACTTCCTCCTCTACCACCACCACCAAGAAGGAATAAGGACCATCATCAGGACGAGGGTGTTGGGGGCTTCCAGGAGCCGCGTGCAATCGCTTGCATCTTGGGCGGTGCTCAGGCCCCAGCCTCTCAGCGCATCTTCAAGTAGTTTGCTCGCGAGGTGAATGCGGTCCTCCCCAAGTTTGATGCCACACGCCCTCTCGGGTGGTCTGCGTGCGCCATCACGTTCAGCGCAGCGCACCAACTCAAGTGCGCGGCAATGGCCGGTGTCCTCCCGATGCTCTGCTCCCCGGTCATCAGCAATGTGCAAGTTACCAGGATCCTCATCAACGGTGGACCAGAACTCAACGTCTTGTCCGTCGAGACATTCAACAATCTTAAAGTGCCATATGATCCGCTTCAACCAACCAAGCCCTTCTCAGGAGTCACTGATGGTTCCACTGTCCCGATTGGGCAGGTCCGCCTCCCTGTCACCTTTGGACAGTGCAAGAACTACCGTACAGAGCTCATTGACTTTGACGTCACCCACAGTCTCCTGCCATACAATGCCATCCTCGGGTATCCAGCCCTGGCCAAGTTCATGGAAGTGACTCACCATGGCTACAACATCCTCAAGATACCAAGAAGTGGCGGGGTCATCACGGTCCCCTGTGAAGAGAAGGATGCGGTGTGCTCCCTCGAGCTTGCCTTCCAAGCCGCGTCAATCGAGGACCCAAACGACAAGAGTGGAACCCTTCCTGAAGCAGCTCCCAAGAAGAAGAAGATGTCACCTGGCTCAAGGCCTCAGGAGGAAGGCACCTCCGGAGGCGCCACGTCCGGACATGCGCCCATCCAAGGGGTGCCGCCCTCTGTCGCATAGGGAGGCGCGCCCGGCGCCCTCCTCGGGCAAGGCTCGGGGGCTCTCTCCTGGGGAGCCACTGACTTTGCCAAGGTCACGAGGGAGGCACTCGGGCACCACTTGGAGGCGTGCTTCACGGCACGTTTCCCTCAAGAAGGCATGAGGCAAGGAGGGGCCAACCCTTGGGAGTTCATCACCAAGGTCGCTCAGGAGTTGCACGAATCGAGAGTCATGTGCGGCAACCGCCGCCTGCCCAGCGTAGCTCCCCATCTAGGTGAGGATGGCGGGCTGCATGTCTGCATCGACTACCCAGGGCTCAATCGAGTCGTGTCTCAGGAGTGCTTCTGGCCTTCGCGCGTGGGGCGCTGCACGGGTCCACCGCACAGCTACGTTTGCATGCCCTTCGGCCTGCCGAACGCGGCTGCAGCCCACCAGCGCCTGATGAGAAGCATTCTGGAAGCTCAGGTGGCCAAGCATCGCGCACTCCTGGAGGAAATGGAGATGGACCTCGCCGAGCCGCCCGGACCTCCTGAGCGTCCCGAGGCTCAGAGCTCCTAGGGCTCGTGAGGATTGGCTTCTTCATCACGCACCGTCAGCTACTCCGACACTCACTCTACAATGGTATCAAGTGACTTCTTTCAAGTTTTGTTTTAGCTGGGAGCGCCCCCATGGCATGTATCCGTTTTGCTTTCGTCTTCAGCTTACCTTGTTGGGGACGCCCCTCGAGCTGCATCATCCCCAAGTCACTTGGGCCTAACCCAGTGGCGTTTGCCTTTCCCTGGATCTATCTAAGTTGATTTGCTTCTTCATGCTTAACCTTCTTATGATTATTGTCTGCTGCCTACCACGGGCCTCTCCTCTCTCATGCAAAGCGCTTGCACGTTAAAAGGGGGGTGCCTGAGCATCGCGACTCAGGAGCTCTTACTGGCTCTCCAGCCCTCACCCCCTGGCCTTGTCCACGGCATCACGACCTGGCATACCAGCGGCAGCTGATCTTGCTCGAGGGCCGGGACCTGAGGACGTAGAGCATTTGCATTTTAACCACCTTGCAGGAACATGCCACCAACAAAGGCCCAGAGCCAGGCGCAACCCGCCTCGAGGTAGGGCCCCGCGAGTCCCGCGCCGGCTCACAGGTGCCCAGATACACCTCTCCTAGCCCTATCGTGTCGGCCACGTGTCAGGGCGGGGCTGTACACGCCCCGGGGGCTCCTCCCAGAGGGGAGCCCCCTCCCACGCACCAGTGGAAGCACCATGCTCTACGTTGGCTAACGACACTGCCGAGGAGCGGCTATGCCTGTACACATACGGAAGCGCTATGCTCCGCGCTAGTGATAAACAACTGAGGGTAGTCCACGGCTGTATCAACCTCAGGGAGCCCAGAGCTCAATGTCTGTCCTCATCGCAACGCCTCCCCTCGAGAGCGTCGTGCGAGGGGGCTAGGCACGAGGGTGGCCCGAGTGCATGCCACCCAGCCAGGTCCCTCAGACCTGGTCATCGCACGCCCCTCCCCGAGCGGAGCCAAGGTATGAAGACCCGTTTGAGCGTCAAGGGGGACTCCTGAGCATCGCGACTCAGGAGCCTAACTAGTCACGTAGCCCCTCAGTCCTTAGTTCCAAAAGGCTAACGGCGGTTGAGGTATGCACGGGGCCGGGCCCTACCGACGTAGAATGACAAATCCTCTCTTCCACCCCCTCCCTATTTGATGTTCGCGCGTCAAGGGGGACTCCTGAGCATCGCGACTCAGGAGCCTAACTTGTCACATAGCCCCTCACTCCTTAGTTCCGTCCTGGTGATCCGGTCGGGGCTAACGGCGGCTGAGGTATGAGCGGGGTCAGGCCCTGCCGACGTAGAACACAGGCAAATAAGAAGGAAATCGCAAAATCTAGCAAATCTAGAAGCAAATGTTAGAGACCATAGATTGTTTTCACAATACCAGACACAAATTTAAACGCCTCCATGAGGCATGGTGCATGTTGCAGGAATCAAAGCAGCAAAAAGGCCGCGAGAAGATCACCCATGTGCCGCGCCACCGCTCATGGTGGAGTCGCGCTTATCAGCCCCACCTCCTGGAGCTACGGAGCCGGCAGCGCCTCGCTTGGGCGCGGTGTTGAAGGTGCGGAACTTCGACAGCAAGGCCTCCGCTCGACCCTTGACGGCTTCGGCAGTAGTGGCGGAGCGCTTGGCGTCCACGAGCTCCAGTAGGTCGTCAAGGTTGGCGTCGGGGTTGCGGAGGTAGACGTGGCTGAGGATCCGCGTCAGCGCTATGGAAAAAAGGACGCGAGCTTCAACTTCGGCCATGGGGCCGATGCCAATCACGACTTCCTCAAGCACCTCAACGAGGAAGGGAACCATCTTAGCGGGGCCTTCCTTGGCTCCGGCCAGCGGTTTCTCCAGGCCCCCGTCATAGAGCGTAGCGCTATGCGAGCCCTCTCCTCATAGCGCGCGAAGGCCGCACGATCCTCGGCCAAGACCTTCGCCTCGGCATCCAGTTCGACCCTCTCCATCTTCAGCGCCTGCTCCAGCGTCTTCATCCTGTCGTGGTCGGCTGAGAGTTTGGCGTCATGCTCCTTGATAGCAGACTCCCGAGCCTTCATCTCCTCCTTCACCTGGCGGTCTTGAACCTCCTTGGCGAGCTCATCATGCAGCCCTTCCAGCTCGCCCTCCAGCGTCTCGCAGCGGCCCTTGACGGTTGAAGCATCCTTCAACGCTGCGTCGCGAGCGGCCATGGCCTGGGAGGTGGCTTGCTTCCCCTCCTCGGAAGCCCCCACAGCCTGGCTCAGCGCCGCTCGGACGGAGGCATCTGAACAAACCCAGGTACAGACCAACTCCAAGCGCCCGGCCACCAGGCGGGGGTTCGTGCTCCGGAGATCCTCTCGCAGCCGGCTCAGCTCGTCGGCGGCACGGTCCAAGGCGACGGAAGAGGCAGAGGAGACGGGAGCCGGAGGAGTAGGAGGAGAAGACGGCAGCGTGATCACGGCCAGGGAGGCAGGAACCTCCTAAGCCCTGGCAACTTCGGCTACAGCATTAAGCACGGGCACCTCCAGAGTCAGCGGGGTCACGAGGGCTAACTCCTCACCAGAGCATCCCTGCTGGCCTCGCAAGGATGATCGGGCAGGGGACGTTCGGCCCCCGTCGCCTCCCTTCCCCACGAGTGAAGACGCGGCCACGGTCGACGAGCCTGTACCAGGCAGGGTCACCGCACCACCCTTCAGCCTCTTCACTGCAGGTAGCAGCCTACCCAATGGAAGATGTCAGGCCTCGACGGCGAAAAGATAGGAGCAATACAAAGTTTGAGTACTTACTGGTTGACTGACGCGGGATCCCACAGACTCCAGCCAAGCTTGAAGCCCGAAAGCCTCTTGTGGGGCTCAGCCTCGAGAGACCCGATCGCAGAGGAAGGCGCACCTGAAGGGCTAGAGTTGGCTTCGGCCGACGCAGGGGCTTGGGAAGACCCTAGGGAGATTAGCCCGGACCTGTCCTTCCTCAGGACCAGGGGCGCATCCTCCCCTCCTCGCCTGGTGCCGGCCTCGTCGTCGTCAGGCATGGAGCGGAGGGCGCTGGACCTGCGCCAAGGGGAAGTCTCCTCCGTCCCCTCGAAGGTCGCCTCCGAGTCATGCTCCTCGTCCTCGTTGTCATCTCCCTCCTCTTCTCCGCTAGATTCACAAGAGGACGGGTTCACCGTCGTCATCGCCGCCTGACCCTCAGGATCCTCCGCTGGCACCAGACCGACCCCGTCGAAGGTGGGCATGGTGTCCACCACCAGCTTCCAGTCATCATGAAGGAACAAAGGGACCGGGGCATCCACCGAGCCTGCCACTTCCTCTCCAACCAAGAAGCGGAGGGCTGTGGTCAGATCCTCGTCGTTTCAGGGCGTCCAAGCTCAGGCGGAGGACGACGTCCGCATCCGCGAGCCTCCACAGCGGGCGCAATTGCGCCTAAAGAGGGGCCACCCGGTGCGACAGGAACTCCCTCAGGAGCGAGGCCCCGGTCGCTCCGCTGCCCTCAGACTGCCTGGCCTCAGGTCGGCGTTCATCTTCTCCAACACCAGCTTTGCCCACCAATCATCAAGCTTCGTGCGGGACCACGCCTCAATAGCCTCAGGCTACTTTGAGGGCAGCTCCAGCAGCGGGTTGTGGCACCTGGCGTCCACCATGACCAACTTGCTCCGGAAGCCCTCGGCCCTCTTCCCAGCCTTCGATATGGTGTTGGACTTGGAGTACGCGACAAAGCTCGCGCACGTCGAGATATTGCCGCCGGAGACCTGGAGGGAGAAGAAGTGGCACAGCAAGGCCACGGAGGGCACCACCCCGATGTGCGCCTCTCAGTAGTAGGCGAAGATCGACAGGAGAAGGATGGAGTTGGGATGGATATGTAGAGCATGCAACTGATACTGGCGAAGGACGGCAAGGAAGAACTCAGAGAAAGGAGGAACAAGACCAGCGATAATGGCGCTCATGAAGAAGGGTTAGAAGGTGCTCCCCTTGTCCTCCGGCCGGGAGGAGCCAAGCCGGAGCGCAGTCTCCCCCATCTCGTTGATCTGTGACGCTGCCATCTGGCGCGTGAGGGTGAGATTCTTCTCCGTCATGTTGGGAGAGACCAGGGCCGGCGAGTACCAGGCCGATGCAGCCCTAGCCGGGGTCTTGCGGGGAACCATCATTCGCCGGAGGAGAAAGAATGCGGCAAATCTGGAGATTTTGGAGGCGGCAGGGCGAAGAGCAAGAAAGGGGATCTGGAGCAAGGAGGACGAGAGTAATGAAGGTAAGGCTAACCCCAGGCTAGCCTTTTGTCAGTCGAGCAGTTGCCGAGGCAGCGTGGGGAAGCGGAGACACCCACGTCCAATCAATCGCCATGCGGCGGATGGGGGCCACGGCGCTCCGCGCTTGCCCATTCGCTTCTCCGCTAAGCCAAGTCTGAGCATGCCTTGGGCTTGGGGGCTATTGTCGGTGTTCTGGGAACGGGGGTCCCCAGACTTGCCGGCCTGCGGCCTGCGGCGTGGCTTGAGTGGTGACCCAGTACGGCCCATCTTCATCAGCTCAAGACTCAAGGCCCTCGCGAGGGGCCAAGCCTCATGGGGCGGACGACACAAGGCTTCCTCAGGAACGGCCTCACCAAGCAGGCTCGTGAGAAGGCGGAGAGATCAAGGCAGGGTACCTTGCGAGGTGCTCGTGACGCAAGCCATGACGATCGAGACCAGGCGGGCGCTGGCCTGCGCAGTGTCCTTGTTTCCTCTTTGGTGCAAAGGAGGCAAGCACAGGCGTGGAGTACGGAGGCATCAGGCAAAGTTTGCCATTTCAATGCAACGAGACCAAGACTAGCAGAGCGGCAGGATGGAGGTCATCGTGGAGCCCAAGACGGCGTCATCGCTAGTGCCTTTGGCAGCCGAACACCAACTTTAGTCAGGATAACTTGTACTAGATGTTCCCCTTCAAAATGGCCGTTGTTGGCTCCCTTCCCGCTCAATATTTGGGAAGAGGACCAGGGCCTCTATAAATAGAGCTAGCCACCACAATAGGGAGAGAGCGGAGAGAGTCCTAGTCAGATAGAGAGGCGATCGAACTCACCCAAGGAATTCATCGCACCAGTTCAAGAACACCTCTCGCGAGGCCGTTCTTCCCTTGTACTATTCATCATCGACCCCTGAGGCAATCCACCACACCACACACTGGAGTAGGGTATTACACCGCAACGGTGGCCCAAACCAGTATAAATCTTGTGTCCTTCGTATTGTTCATCGTTGTAGCTTAGATTCTCACGAGGCGATCGGACGTGGATCGGTAGGGGGAAGATCTTCATGCGCACCCCAGAGTTCGAACCTTAAGGGTTTGCCAGAACCCCACATCTGATAAGATGGATCACAATTCGTTACCACCAGACACGCAGTGCCGTGCAGCAGAAGAAGAGTTGGGGCAGCGCATCCGCGTGGATCGTCTCATCCTCGTACGATCTCCCTTGAACAGTCGGTCGTCCGATCCCATGTATAAGTTCGCCGGAGCGGCGCAAGTGCACCGCCTCTAACGGTATCTGCGCGTGCAGGAGGAACACCGTGCGGCAGACTGCTAGGTCCGATCACACAGTCGGCGGCGATTGGAGGTGGCTATTCACAACACATGCAAACCCTAGTGACAGCGTCGAAGCGATCAACCGCATGAGTGTGCCGCACCTCCACTTTATAAAGGCGTCCATCACGGGCTCAACACTTGGGCCTCGCACGGACCCTAAAGCCCAAAGTCTACTCGGTCACGTTCCAAGTCCAGTTCGGATCACATCCGACCAGTGTCCTCCGAACCAACCTCATAGGTTCCTTCCCTTAAGCGTGCGACCCCTTAGGTTCAAATCGGCTGGGTCACAGTTCAGATCATCTCCGACCTGCACGGTTGGTAGCGGCCTCTAGCAAGGCGTGCCGACCACCAAACAGACTATGAAGCTAGTTAGGCGAACTTGTACAATGTGTCACACTTTTGTTCCCTTTGCCGCACGATATATGTTGTCAGGCTCAAGGCGAGACTGTCATCCTTGTGCTAGCCCGACCTCTTTCTCGTTCCAGTGATATCGACCACTATCTAGATTATCTCATAATCCTTATTGCATGGCCATGCTTATCCTGGTCGGATCACACGAGGGGCCCAGAGTATATCTCTCCTGATCGGAGGGGCAAATCCCATCTTGCTCGACCATGGCTGCGCAGCATGGGACTGGACAAACCTGAAACCTACCTTTGTAACTACCCAGTCACGGAGTAGCATTTGGTTGGCCCAAAGTAAGTCTGTCACCATCCCGAGTACATGCGTCAGCTCAGGTCTTAGGACATAGAACGTATGTTGTACTAGAGACTCACTAATGACATATCGCTGCGTCTCATAGTTGGGTCTATCCGACTCGGACCTTATCTCGACTCCGATTCGACTACATTGAATCCGACCAGATCCTTGCGAGTCCATATTATCCGGTTAGCATCCAATGCTCCATGGCTAGTGAGACCAAGCCATCGACCGTGTCATATGCTAGTCTAGTCTGACGTGTGCCCACACGTCACTTGCGACTAGGGATAATCTAGGATGTATCATACAACACAAGATCTCACAGACAAGTCATGTACTTGCCAACAAGTATCATTGATTACATCCAAGGACTATCTTTAAAAACACATAGGAAATATCATCATACATGATTGCCTCTTGGGCATATCTCCAACAAAAAAATGCACCAAACATGTAATTAGTTTATAAAATATTATTTTTGGATTCTGGAAATTTTAATTTCATTAATGTTGCGCTCAATATTTAGTTGGATTTTTACGTAATACAAATTTATATTGAAATTGTATTTAATCTGACTAGAAATTTCGGGATAAAAATATTTCGGATCCCATCAAAATGTGGGAAATTTTATTGAATTATGTTTTGAATGGTTGGTTGAAATTATTAATCATTGTCCTAGCTAGAAAATGGGTTGTACTTTTAACAAACTGTAAATGGGTTGTAGAAAATTCCATTAGAATGCAAAAATGGGTTGTACATTCTTACAAATCGCAAATGGGCTATAAGTTCTCTGCCACACACTTGTGGGCCTACTAAGTTGACGTGTCCCCTAAAAAAACTAAGTTGACACGTATGCAAGGCTTTGTCAACTTATAGTCAACACATGGTTCTAGCAGCAGTGGCCATTGGATGTCCATCCAATGGATGTCGTGCTTCTTCTTCAATCTCGTATATTCTTGCTTCAGCCACCCAAAAAATGATTCCTCCCCCTGACATCTAGGGCGCACCATTTCGGAGGCTGACCTGTGGGCCTACTAAGTTGACGCGTACCAAGGGCTTTGTCAACTTAGTCAATATAAACGATTCTAGCTGCAGTGACCGTATGATGTCCATCCAACGGCCGTCGTGCTTCTTCAACCTCTGGTCTTCTTGCTCTAGCCGCCCAAAGCAGTGCCGGTTGTGCCTCCTACTCACGCCTCCCGTGGTCGACTGTGCTGTCGTGGAGGCCTCACCGCCCCCTACTACTCCCACCGCTGGCCAGGCCATCCCTCCACTCACCCACACCCCCTACTATTCTGCGGCGACAGTAGCCTCCCATTGATGCCGAACAAGTGAACCCTCGTACTCCTCTCCACGTGGGCATCCACTGCCGCGTCTTCCCCGACTCTGCGCCGTCCCCTTCCTTGGCCTCGCCGTCGTCCACCGCCCTGGTGCTCTCGACGCGGTGTGGTCAACATGGTCAAGGAACGACTTCCATCGGACGTGGACTGTACGTGGAGAGGCTGACAGCTGGGTCCACGGCCGCACACAAGGAAATGCCTCCTTATTACACGCAAAATAGTGGTTCCTCCACGTGACATCTGGGACCCACCGGAAGGGCCTCTGTATTTTGCGGAAAAAAAATCCCCCCCCACTAACCGGTCAGACCCACCAGCTATATCTTCGCACGCAAGGAAGTGCCTCCTTATTACGCAAAAAAATGAATACTCCCCCTGCTAGCTGGGACCCAGCATAGTGCAAGGCTGACTTGTGGGCCTACTAAGTTGACGGGGACGGAGGGATTTTTAAACATAGTCAATATGAATGATTCTAGCTCCAGTGATAGTACGATGTCCATCCAATGGGCGTAGTGCTTCTTCAACCTCTGGTCTTCTTGCTCCAGCCGCCCAAAGCAGCGCCGGTCGTGCCGCCTGCTCCTACCTCCCATGGCCGGCTGTGCTACCGTGGAGGCCTCACCGCCCCTTACTACTCTCACTGCTGGCCAGACCATCCCTCCACTCACCCACACCCCCTGTTATTCTGTGGTGATGGTAGCCTCACAAGAAGCTAAACCAGTGAACCCTGGTACTCCTCTCCGCGTGGGCATCCACTGTCGCATCTTCCCCGGCTCTGTGTCATCCCCTTCCTAGGCCTCACCGTCGTTGACTGCCCTGGTGCTGTCAGCGCAGCATGGTCAACATGGTCAAGGAACGACTTCCATCGGAAGAGTATTGTACATGGAGAGGCTGACAGCTGGGTCCACGGCCGTAGCAAGGAAGTGCCTCCTTATTACGCAGAAAATAATGATTCCTCCACCTGACAGTAGGGACCCACCGGACGGGCCACCGTATTTCTCTAAAAAAACATTTCCCCCCTGACTACTAGGACCCACCAGGTACATCTTTGAACGCAAGGAAGTGCGCCGATATTACGGGCAAAAAACCGATTCGCCCCCCTGTGTGCTGGGACCCACCAGCTACATCTTCGCATGCAAGGAAGTGCCTGACAGTCAGGACCCACCTGGTCGAAGCGTACGTAGCATTGTCATTCTGGTCGCAAACTTGTACGTACATATTGGTCGATGTAGAGGTGCACACATGTCGTAGTAGAGGCGCGCACGTGTGGTAGTAGAGGCGCGCATGTAGCATGTACACATACGTACAGCGACCAGGGTGCAATAAAGTAAATATGGCCACATACGTACATACGGGCAGGGTCTCGAGCGCCTACTCATGCATACGTACGGCCAGGGCTCGTGTACATGGCTAGGTTGGAATGGAGAAACTGCATCGTTGTTGTGTTCATGGGGAGCCAACCGGCTGGGTCGGAACGGAATGCGTCGTGTTCATCATGAGCCAACCGGCTTGGACAGAACAGCCAAGGGAAACGAGGCCTGACATATCATAGAATAGAGGAAACTGCCTTGTGTTCGACCAGCCATGGTCGAAACAGGATCCTGTTCATAGGGAGGGGTCTGGCATAGCACAAAACAGAGGAAACAGACTTCTCTTGGACCTCCTACGGTCGAGACGGGGTCCTATTGATCGAGAGGGGTGTGGCGTACCGCAAAACGGAGGAAACAGCCTTGTGTTGGGGCGCTACGGTCGAAACAGGGGTCCTGTTCATCGGGAGGGGTGTGGCGTACCGCAAAACGAAGGAAACGGACTTCTGTTGGACCTCCTACGGTCGAAATGGGGTCATGTTGATCGGGAGGGGTGCAGTGTACCACAAAACGGAGGAAACAGACTTGTGTTGGAGCGCTATGGTTAAAACAGGGGTCCTGTTCATCGGGAGGGGTGTGGCATACCGCAAAACGGGACTCCACGAGATATTGTTCATCTCCACCATTGACCTCCTCCAGCCTCCACGGGCTTCTATTCATCCGCCGTCGACCTCCTCCAGTCTCCACCTTCGGTTGTTCATCCACAGGCTCCTGTTCATCCAGCATCCACCGCGCGCTCCTCCACCAACTAATGTTCAACTAGCCCTCTCCACGGGGTCCTGTTCAACCATCCCTCCACAGGCTACTGTTCATCTAGCCCTCCACCGGCTACTGTTCAACCAGCCCTCCACGGGGTTCTGTTCATCCAGCCCTCCACGGGGTCCTGTTCATCCACCCCCAACCGGCTCGATCAGGGTCCTATTCATCCAGCGGAAAGGGCCTCTACTACCACGGGGTCCTGTTCATCCAACCCCCCACCGGGGACTGTTCATCCACCCCCCCCCCCCAACAACGATCACTGTTCATCCAGAGGCAGCATCGATCGGCTTCAGTTAGCAGCACTAGCGAAGGAATCGCTCAATTGAGTTCACTTAACAGCCATCGATCAATCGCTCGGGTTCAGTAACGTGTAGCCTGCAGTGCAATCACTCGGGTTAAGTAGGCGAACGCCTCGCTCGGGTTCAGTTAGAGCCCAACGCCTCGTGCCCACGAGTGTGTGTATACGAGAGAAACCTCCATGCATCGCTCTGCCCCGACCACCCGCCGTAATCGGGAACACCCCGATATTTTCCTCGCCCTCACTTCTACCACGGTTTTATCCGTCATGGACGGCCCAAAGAATGTCATGTAGCTGCGTCTCCGGCCCTCCCAGGACGAATATTCCATTTTCTGTCATGATTTTTTGTCATAGAAGTAGGATCCCACCATGTCTATGATGATACCGGGTTTGGTCACAATTATCGTCATAGAAGGGTCATAAGCATGACAGAAAAAATTTCGTTCGGACCAAAATGTCACGGATGTGTCTTTTTTTGTAGTGGTTCTTGGTAGGATTCCCTCCAAACATGAAAGATCGGGCATCTAGGGCATCCTGGTATCATGAGCCACGTTGATCACGATTTTGGAGCCCCTGCCCTTTGTTTTCTAGCTTGCTTTTGTTGTGTTCTTTCCCAATTTCGAAAATCCCCACCAAAATAGCCCCAAATTGTTTTTGTGATTTGTTGGTGTGATGAAGTTTTGTTGGATTTGATCCATCGATTTCTTTGCCTCGTGTGGATCTAGCTTTTCCCCACCTTCTCCACCATTTTCATCCACAAAATCACTCAGATTTGACCAAATTCACCATCTCCGCCATGAACCCGAGTTGTTCATCCCGTGCCCGATGTAACCAGGCACCGGATGGTCGTTACCCACCGGACGTCCGACGACCAGATGATCGCCCCCGATCGGACGTTCATTGATCCGCTGATCCAGTTCGGCCACCACCACCTCCCCGCCTTCCACCACCTCTTACGAACTCTGATACCACCACCATTTTCCGCAAGAACCACCATCGCTTAACCGCTACCACCTCCAACAATATTGACCCGTTTTGGCCTTTGATATTTTGAGTTGTGGTTCCAGTGTCCTATTGTGTTTCGGCTATATAGGTACGGTTCGGCATCAACATCACCTCAGCTAATCTTCGCCAAGGACTCGTCATCGCCAACAACCGTCCGTGCTTACAAATGACTACCGCGGCTGTAACCTTGACGACATCTTTGTCTATACCATGCCATTACATTGATAACCACATGGCCTTACTTTTGTGTTGCTTACCCACCGAGACTAGCCTTTGAGTATTGCCGGCAACGTGACTTGTGCACATTAGTGATCATACTTCCCATAGCATACATACCATATCATAGTGGTGCATATCTTGGTATCATCTTTTGTGTCACAAAGTTGTCATCGCATACACAATTGCTATCTTGGTTCGCAAAGTTTTGCATGAGAAAAGAGCTCAAAAGTGAAAGAGCCAAACAAGCTTTTAAGCAAAGAGGAAAATATAAGCAAAAGAGCTTATAAGCAAGAACCATAGCATCATACTACATTAATATTGTCATATCCGATCATCTTGGATCATATCACCGAAATACCACACATATAGCATACTTGGGATGGAAGTCGTTGCATTTTTGCTTATTAGGTTGTGCACAAGTTCCGTATGCGCCTATTGTGCAATTGTGCTAGCATCTCTCTAGTGTTGTGCAACAAGAGCATTTTCGTGGATTCCACATTTTGGCTCATTCCTTGGTTGCACGACCCCACTTATCTATTTGCGTGTATGTTTCCATGTACCATATCTTGCTATTGGCCTACTTGTTGCATTTGCAAATTTGTGAATCTTTTCCAACTTTATTTGAGGCTCACTAACAATTGCATCAAATTTTGTGCCACCATCCTAACCAAGCTCCACAATAAGCTTTTATTCGTGTAGGTGTGAGAACCGACAAGAACTGGTACCAATTGTGCTATTTCATTGTCCAACATTTGAGTGATCATTGATCCATCTTCAACATCGGTCAAGGTACATTTGGTATAAGTTCTTCTCTTTCTCCCACTCACTTTTTTGCTTGGAATGATGGATAGGCCAAGTTCTTCTACCAACCCACACATCATCGAACAAGACGACGACATGTCATCCTATGTCACCAAGAGCCACCTCTTCGGTGCACAACGAGCTTTGCATCAAGAACAACAAGCAATGAGCGACCGCATTGACAATATTGCCACCGACTTGCGACTCTCGAGCAACGAACAAGAGACTACTTCGACAACAAGCTCGGCGCTCAAAAACAAGAGAATGATGCAAGAATGGACGAGATCCATGCCTTATTGGTTAACCGCCGTTCTTCCCCTTCTTCCTACTCAAGACAGAGCCGCTCGAGTCGATACTCTGACGGCAACCTCTCTGGCTCAAGTACATCGACATCAAACACTCTACGTCGAGCCGCACGTCCCGTCAAACAACTCGCAGTCCTCTACACGGCAATCATCCACAAGAGCACTTCGACGAGCAGGCACATCGTCATCGTCAACACCAAGATCCTCTTGCACAAGCTCAAGAACGACAATGTCAACATCACCAGGAGGAAGAGCGAGCACGAAAACATCAAGACGAACAAGACGCTGAGGCTCAACGTCTTCAACAACAACAACGTGAAGCACAAGATCTTGAGGCGCAACGTGCCCTTCAAGGATCAAGTCGAGCCATTGCCAATCACAACCGAGATAGGCGCAATCAAGAGGAAGCACTTCCCGAAGAAATCCAAGAGCGAAACTACCAAGCAAGAGTGCATCGTCAAGTTCCTCAAGCTCCTCCACAAGCTCGAGAAGCTCCTTCACAACCTCAAGTTCATCTAGAGCAATATGACTATGGAAATCCTCCATGCCAAGAGCAACATGAGGTTGAAAATCCTCCACGTCAAGGGTGTCATCATCACCCTCGACTCCAACACAATGAAGAGCAACGCTATGGCAAGATCAAGTTCACCATGCCTAAGTTCAATGGAAGCAATGATCCCGAAGAGTACCTCCCATGGGCATTGAAGGTCGACAAGATCTTTCGTTTGCACAACTATGAGGAATAGAAGAAGATCGCTATAGCATCACTTGAGTTCCAAGACTATGTGCTCATACGGTGGGAACAAGTCCTTGAGCGCCGAGAAGCAAGAGGTGAACCACCAATAACCACATGGGAGGAAATGAAAGATGTCATGCGAGCACGCTTCATGCCAACCTACTACAACCGCGATCTCTTCAAGAAGCTCGAACTCCTCAAGCAAGGAACAAAGAGTGTGGAAGAATACTACAAGGAAATAGAGATTGCCATGATAAGATCCAATGTCACGAAAGATGATGAGAAAACTATTGCCCATTTCTTGAATGGCCTCAATCATCCCATCAAGAAGATTGCCGACTTCCAACCCTACTCCAACCTCATTGAGCTTGTCCATCAAGCTACCAAAGCAGAACATCAAGTGCACGATGACTTCAAGTACGCCAAGTACTCTTCCAAGAGCTACGGCTTTTCCAACACCCAAGCTTCAATGACTCCAACACCTTCTACCTCAACCAAGCCATCTACAACAACGGCGACAAGTCGAGTTACAAAAAAACTTCGACAACTTCAAGTCGTCCTCCTACTACAAGCAACTTCAAGCCGCGAGCTTCATCATCTACTCCAACCGATGAGACCATAAATACAAGTTCTATCAAGTGTTTCACTTGCGGCGGCCGAGGCAACAAGTCTTTTGAGTGTACCAACAAGCGCACCATGATCCTCAATGACGACGGAACCTATGACTCCATGAGTGAAGAGGAAATGGAAGCCCTTAACCAAGTTTCCATGCACCGGCGCATGAACGAAGATGAAGATGATCAAGTCTTTTGTGATGAGGATTTGAGCCCCGCTTTTGTTGTCTCCAAAGTATTGACTCTTCAACATCAACAAGACGAAGACCAACGATGCCACATCTTCCACACTAAGGCCAGCATCAATGGAAGGTCCGTCAAGGTCATCATCGGTGGAGGTAGTTGTCACAACTTGGCAAGTGAAGAACTATGCTCCAAGCTCCAATTGGTCAAGATGAAGCACCCGCACCCCTACAAGGTTCAATGGCTAAGCGATTCCGGCACTATCCAAGTTGAGCATACAGTCAAAGTCTCCTTCAAAATTGGGGCATATGAAGACACTTTGGAGTGTGATGTCGTCCCGATGTCCGTTTGCCACCTCCTTCTACATCTACCATGGCAATTTGACCGCGGCGTCATCCACAAAGGGCGTACCAATCACTATAGCTTCAAGATGAAAGGAAAGGAGTACGTGCTACGACCTATGTCTCCAAGTCAAGTGATAGCCGACGAGCAAGCCACCCATCATGGAGAAAAGAGTGAGAGAGTGACCCACCCAAAAGAGAGTGAGCACCACAAGCCAAAATCGAGTTCCTCCACGATGAGAGACAAGAAGAACTTAGTCCTATTTGCCACCAAAAGTGAGATGAGGGAAGTGTGTGAGACCCCATCAAGTGTTATGCACTACGTCCTTGTGTGCAAGGACGAGGTACCAAAAACTAACACCTCTCACGATCTACCTTTAGTGGTGTCTTCTCTCATGCAGGAATTCCAAAAAAAATTCCTCGACAAGCTACCTCCGGGTCTACCTCCACTACGAGACATTGAGCACCAAATCGACCTCATCCCCGGAGCACCTCTACCTAACAAGGCTCCCTACCACGTCAACCCTGAGGATACTAAGGAGATCCAACGGCAAGTACAACAACTCATCGACAACGGTCAAGTACGTGAAAGCTTGAGCCCTTGTGCCGTTCCGGTCATACTTGTTCCAAAGAAAGATGGTACTTATCGCATGGTTTCTGATTGTCGTCCCATCAATGCTATCACCGTTAGATATCGTTACCCTATTTCACGCTTAGATGATATGCTTGATGGGCTTAGCGGAGCCACCATTTTCTCTAAGATTGATCTTGAGAGTGGCTACTATCAAATACGCATCTAAGAAGGTGATGAATGGAAACCGCATTTAAGACCAAATTTGCCTTATATGAATGGCTAGTTGTGCCAATGGGTTTATCCGAAGCACCAGGTACTTCCATGCGAGTCATGCATTTTGTTCTTCGCCCCTATGTTGGTGTATTTGTTGTGGTCTATTCTGATGATATTCTTGTCTTTAGCAAATCCCTCAAAGATCATGTCACCCATCTTAGAACCGTGTTGCAAACCCTTAGGAAAGAGCGCCTTTATGCTAATATGGACAAATGCCTTTTTGGTGTTGATAAGCTTGTTTTCTTGGGTTTTGTTGTGTCTTCTAAGGGTGTTCATGTAGATGAATCTAAGATCAATGCTATTAAAACTTGTCCCCAACCAACCAACTTGCAACAAGCGCGTAGTTTTCTTGGTTTAGCCGGTTTCTATCATAGATTTTTGAAGGATTTTAGCACCATTGCTTCACCTTTATATTCCTTGAGTAAGAAAAATGCGCCTTTTGTTTGGGGACCATCCCAAGATACCACATTTAATGAGCTTAAGAATTTGCTTACTCATACTCTCGTGCTTGCATTACCCAACTTTGACAAACCTTTTGAGATTCATTGTGATGCTAGTGGTAATGGCATAGGTGGTGTGTTAACACAAGAGAAGCGCCCCATAGCATATTTAAGTGAGAAACTTTCCGGAGCGCAACTCAATTACCCCATCTATGACAAAGAGCTATATGTTTTAGTGCGAGTTTTGCGTGAATGGGAACATTATCTTCGCCCTCATGAATTTATTATTCATACCGATCATGAAACTCTAAGTACCTAAAAGGTCAAACTAGGTTGAACAAGCATCATGCTAAATGGAGTGAATTCATTGAGTCATTTCCTTATGTCATCAAGTACATCAAAGGTAAGGAAAATGTAGTGGCGGATGCTCTTGCCCGCATATGCATGCTTGTCACTAAACTACAATTGAATGTCTTTGGCTTTGAGCACATAAAAGACTTGTTTGTGCATGATCCTACTTTTGCTATTCCTTATGCCAAATGTTTAACACATACATCTTGGGAACGATATTACATCAAGGATGATTATCTTATGAGAGCTAGCAAACTTTGCATTCCTTAATCTTCTCTTTGTTTGCTCCTTTTGCAAGAGGCTCATGGAGGCAGACTCATGGGACATTTTGGACGCGACAAGACATTCGCCACACTCTCCAAGAACAACTTTTGGCCCAAGATGTTCCGTGACGTCTCACGCTTCACCAACCGAGCTACATGCAAAGCTAAGTCAAAAGCTCAATCCCATGGTCTTTACATGCCTCCTCCTATTCCTTATCAACCTTGGGAAGACATTAGCATGGATTTTGTACTTGGTTTGCCTAGAACTCAAAATGTAAAGGATTCCGTGTTTGTTGTTGTGGACCAATTCTCCAAGATGGCTCATTTTATCCCATGCAACAAGATAGACGATGCTTCACATATTGCAAACCTTTTTTGTACGGAAATCTTGCGCCTCCATGGAGTGCCAAAGACAATTGTCTCGGACCGCGACGTCAAGTTCTTGAGTTACCTTTGGAAGACTCTATGTGCCAAGCTCGAAATCAAGCTCTTGTTCTCTTCGGCATACCATCCTCAAATCGAAGACCAAACGGAGGTGACTAACCGTACACTCTCCACTCTACTTCACGTGTTGATCAAGAGGAACATCAAAGGAGTGGGAGGAGTGCCTACCCATCACCGAGTACGCCTAGAACTGCGCGAGACATTCAACTACCGGCAAGTGCCCCTTCAAGGTCGTCTACGGTTTCAACCCTTATCCCATTGGACACTCTACCTCTTACACTACAAGAGCGCACCAACGTGGACGCGAGTGCATGAGCAAGCTACCTCAAGAAGATGCATGAAGATACAAGGCACACCATAGAGCGCCAAGTATAATGACTCGCGACCAAGCTCAGCATCAACAAGCGACCCATGATATTCAACATCCGAGATCTTGTGTGGCTACACCTTCGCAAGGACCGCTTCCCCAACAAACACAAGTCCAAACTTCTACCCGAGTCGATGGACCATTCAAGGTGCTAGCACGCTACAACAACAACAACAACAACAACAACAACAACAACAACGCTTACAAGATCGACCTCCCAAGCGACAAGTACAACGTGAGCGACATCTTCAATGTCAAAGACCTTTCGCCATACCATGTTGATGAAGCTTTCGATCCAAGGTCGGATCTTTCCCAAGGGTGGGGGATGATTTGGAGCATCCCATGATCATCCCCATGGGTGTATCTACTTCTCCCACGACACCACTTGGACCAATGACAAGAGCTCGAGCAAAGGTTGTCAAAGATAAGGTGAACTCGCTCCTCTCCGAACTTCCCCTTTCTACACATGAGACTTGGCTACTACCTCAAGCGGAAACACTATGTGTGATTAGGTACTTAGAAGAAGGCCACGGAACAGCTACATGCAATGGCCAAGATGACGAGGACACCAAGTATTAAGGACAAGAAGAAGAGCTACTGAAGAAGCTCCAGTCAGCGGACGTCCGCCCAGGATCGAACGTCCGGCGCCTAACGTTCTAGCTAGCGGATGTTCGACCAGGACCGGACGTCCGGCGCCTGAAGGCCCAGCCGACGAGTGCTACAGCGAACACTTCCCAACGAGCGGACAACCGAACCAACCGGACGACCGGCCACCTCGGGTGTCCGGCACAACAATCACAGAACAAAATTAGCAGAAGTCCGAGCCCTACCAGACGTCCGGACCTCCTCGAGCGACTGGACAACCGGTAGAGACCGGACGTCCGCTATCTGTGTGTGCGCAGCTTTGGGCCCGAAGCCCATGTGCCCCTTCATTCCGCCCCCTTTTGCACTTAGACTATAAATAGAACTCCTCTTCCTCCTAGTTAGGGTTAGCATTGTGATAGCTCATATTTGAGATAGAGCTTTGCTCATCCACTTGGTTACTTCTCCTCGGAGCTCACAGCCTCTTCGGCGAAGATCTCCCAAGCGGATTCAAGACCCCAACACGGGAAGACCCTTCAATACCTCCACACGGAGAAGACTCTTTGTATCATCCCTTGTTGACTTTTAATCGTGTATCACTCTTTGTGTTTCGAGGATCTAGCATATGTGTGACTATATCTTGTTGGTTGAGTGATTTCTCTCGTGTTTTCCTTGTCTTCCCCTTGATTCCCCACTCATGTTCCTCGTGTTCTTGGTATGATTCCCTACAAATGTGAAAGATCAGGCATCAAGGGTTCTACGTGACATCAGTGGACCAACGTCCCTGACCATGGAATATGTGAGGATCGCTCCCTCTTGCCCGGAGACAAGGCACCGGACGGGTGAATCATGTACTTCGACAGCGCGTTCGCACGACAGGGCGCGGGGGCTGGGGACTTCCTCATCTCACCCGCCAAGTACAAGATCTACTACGTTGAACAACTCTGTTTCCAGCCAGGTGAAAAGGTCTCCAACAATATCGCAGAATACGAAGGTCTAATCGCCGGCCTCAGAGCCGCAACAGCGCTGGGGGTGAAGCGTCTCACCATCAGGGGCGATTCTCAGCTCCTCATCAACTTCTCCAACAAAGAGTACATCCCCAAGGACGAGCACATGGAAGCATACCTGGAAGAGGTACGTGAAATGGAAAACGGATCTTGGGCTTGGAATTATAGCATGTGCCACGAGGTATGAATAAGGAGGCGGACGACATCGCCAAGAGGGCATCCCAGCGGCTACCTCAGGAGCCAAGAGTATTTGAGGAATGGCTATTAAAGCCATCGGTGGCTCCCCTCCCCCCCGTTGCGGCACCAGCACCACCTCAGGAGGACCTACCCTGAGCCCTAGCAACAGGTGCCTCGACCTGCGGCCCAACCTCAGGGGTCCGCCTGCTCCTTGCGCTCGAGCCTTAGGAGGGGTGCTGGACCAAGGAGTTCAAGATGTACCTGCTTCAGGGGACCTTACCGGAGAAGGAAGAGGATGCCGAGCGCGTGGCTTGCTAGGCCACTACATACTGCATCCAGGACGGTGAGTTGTACCACAAAAGGCCCAATGATATTTCTTTGCGATGCATCTCTAGGGAGCAGGGGCTCGAGCTACTGACCGACATACATGGTGGGGACTGCGGACACCACTCTTCATCACGCACCCTTGTGGGCAAGGCGTTCCGTAGTGGGTTCTATTGGCCCACAGCACTCAATGACGCCATCGAACTGGTGCGCTCCTGTGAAGCCTGTCAGTTCCACGCCAAGCAGATCTACCAGCCCGCACAAGGCCTCCAGACTATCCCGCTTACGTGGCCGCTTGCGGTCTGGGGGCTAGACATCTTGAGGCCATTTCCCTGAGCACCAAGGGGCTACCGCTACCTCTACGTCGCCATCGACAAGTTCACCAAGTGGGCGGAGGTAGAAGTTGTCTGCACCATCCCGGTCGGCTCAGCCGTCAAGTTCATCAGGGGCCTCATGAGCCGGTTTGGGGTTCCTAATCGCATCATGACCGACAATGGCTCGCAGTTCACTAGCGACCTTTTCAAAACATATTGTGCTAACCTTGGAACGTAGATATGCTACGCCTTGGTGGCACACCCCAGGATCAACGGCTAGGCCGAGCGCGCCAATGCAGAGGTCTTGAGAGGCCTCAAGGCAAGAACCTTCAAGAATAAGCTCGAGGCCTACGGCAGGGGCTGGCTCGATGAGCTCTAGTCCGTGTTGTGGTCCATCCGCACCACCGCGACCAAGCCGACGAGCGAGACACCGTTCTTCCTCGTCTACGGAGCTGAAGCGGTTCTCCCACACGAGGTCAAGCATCACTCCACGCGGGTCCTAGCGTTTGACAAGGCACGCCAGGACACCATGCGAGGGATGGATCTCGTGCTGGGGGAGGAATGCCGCCTTCAAGCCTTGCTCCGAGCGGCAAGGTACCAGCAGGCACTGCGGCGGCACCACTACTGCAGCGTCTGCCCCAGGACGCTCGAGGTGGGTGATCTCGTCCTGAGGCGGGTGCTCTCCAGGGAACGGCTGCACAAGCTCTGTCCCATGTGGGAGGGCTTTTTTAGTATTGCCCATGTCTCCAGGCCTGGCGCCGCATGCCTGGAGACACATGACGGGATCTCCATCCAAAACACCTGGAACATCCAGCACCTCCGAAAGTTCTACCCATGAAGCAAGGCTCCGGCCTGTGAAGGTCTCCGCTCATGACACTCTCACGTAATAATGAGTGGGGGTGTACATGCCCCAGAGTCTCCTGAGTGCCGCCCTGGGGCCTCAAAGGGGCTCCCTCCCACGCCCTAGTGGCAGCATTTAGCTCCGCGCTGGTGAGAAGACTAGACTAGGTGCCGCATGCGGCTGTTCATTTGCTTGCTTTCCGAAGTTGTTTTGCAATCTTTTAATGGAATTCAGAGTTTTCGCGTTTTGGTTCGCCAAGTTGGATTTTCTCTCCTCTCATTTTGCTCATTCTTAGCCTGGGGAAGGAAAGGGTGGCAGTTGCCCATCGCTCTTCCTCGCGCACCTAGCATGTGGGGTCTAGGCAGGTGTGTGCGCACGAGTCCACACTCGCACAAGCACACCTTGCCGAATCCCGTTGCCCCAGTGCTTCGGCTTTCTAATCCTCGCGAGGAGCCCTCGATCAAGCTCGTGGGAATCAGCGCCATCTCATGTCCGTGCCCCTCGGGCAGCATGATGCGGTGCATTAAGCTACAGCTAAACCTATGGCAAGGGGCTCGCGCAAGGAAGAATGAGGTGCCCGTTAAGGTTTCTTTTCCCTTAAACAGCTCTGCAGCAGCTCTACAGCGTCTCCCGAGGCCTCCAGCACCTCCCAAGACCAATGGTCCCCGAGTCATCGGGAAGGGGGGCTCCACCAGGCATCAAGGGTTGCGCCCCCGTGAGGTGGGAAGCTGCCGCAAACATTTCAAGCTAAGTTACCCTACCCGTGCCTACCCAGAATACAAACATCATGGCACAACATTAAGATAATAAGCATAGGATAAAGGGTATAGCTGCCATAGTTCATTACACACCCCATCGGGGCACCCTACTTTTTTCAAATTGTAGAAGGAAGGAAAGGCTAAACAAAGCGGACCGCAAGGCCATAGCGGGTCCTGAAGCCAAGTTCGGCGGCCCTGAGCTCAGATCGGGCCTTCCTCTTGCTTCACCGGGGCGCAGCGGCAAGAAGATCCGCTACCTTCCTTGATGCGAGCTCAGCAGCGTGAAGGTTAGTCGTAGCCGCCGCTGCTGGAGCTCTTGCCTGAGGAAAAGCTGCCACTGTGGGAGGAAGTGTGGGATGTCGTCAAGGCCAAGCTCACCCTCGTCGCCGGCGCGGCAGACGTCAAGGCTAAGCTCATCAACGCCGCCGTCGTCTTCTGGGCAGCACCCCGCGCGGCGGCCGTCTTCCCTAAACACCCTCATGAAGATGGTCGCAAGGCCATCATACTTGAAGTGGAGAGTGCACCTCCTGCTCAGGCCTCGTGCACGGGCAAACACCTACCAGCCGCGTGTCAGGACCACACTGTCCGCAGTGGTGGCCTCAATCCCAACCCACGAGACCTTGTTGTAGTAGCCGTTGGCCTGCAGCCAGAGGCCGTCGAGCCCCGAGGTCGGCAGCTCGCCGGTGAAGAAGCGCAAAAGCCGGAGCAAGGTGCCGGCGGGCCTCTCCGACCACAACACGAACTCCAGGAGCACATCCACCAAGGGGAAGCACAGTCGAGGAGGGCGAGCGACCATAGCGCGCATCCCCTTGCTGCAGGGGCTGCCTCGTGGCCGGTGGCCCCCGCCGCGAGAAAAAGCACCACTACAGATGCCAAGGGAGACGCCGGCTCCTCGAGAAGCGTGCCTGCGCCCCTTGGGGGCCGCCACTTGGGTCGCGGCATGCTTGTGGGGATGGTTGTGGCCCCTCTTGGGTGGTGGCAAAGCTGGTCCCTCCTTAGGGGCCTTCCCTTTCTCAACAGCCGAGAACCTCCTCACCGGCGCCATGAGCCTCGCAACTACGGCAAAGTGGAGAAGAAGAAGGGACAAGCAGCGAGAAGATGAAGAAAGAGATGAGCGAGTGAGGCTCTGCCCCTCCCCTCATTTATAGCCAGAGGGAGGCCAACCGCCGGCCTCCACGATCTCGCGCAATGATGTTTTCTCTTCATGCGGCATCGACTCATCAACTCGGATAGTTATTGAGGCAGCATGGGAAGTGGAGACTACCATGTACCATCAATCACCATGCGTCGTCCAGGCCGCAGGCGGTTAGGGCCTGCGGCGCTCCGCACTTGCCCTTTGGCTTCGCCCAGAAGCCAATTCCAAGAGCGCCTTGGGCCCGGGAGCTACTGTCGGCGTTCTAGATATGGGGGTACCCAGACTTGCCTGCCTACGTCCCACGGCGTGGCTCCGGCGCTGGCCTGGTACGGCCCAGCTTCAACAACAACTCAAGACCCTCGCAAGGGAACAAGCCTCGCGAGGCAAATGACACCAAGACCTCCAAAGGGATCGGCCTCCTTAGGCTGGCTCCTAAGGAGCGGATATTTCTATGCAAGTCTCACCTCGCGAGGTTCGGCTGACGTGAGCCATGATGGCCGAGGCCAGGCGGCCGCCAGCGGGTGCAGAGCACTAGTTTCCTCTTTGGTGCAAAGGAGGCATGCAGCAACGCTGAATCCCGAGGAAGTAGCCAAAGGTTTCCATCCTTGTTCAACGAGACCAAGACCGCTAGGATGGTAGAACGGAGGTCATCATCGAGCCCACCGCAGCGTCACGACCAGAGGCTTTTGCAGTCGAAGACCACTTTAGTCAGGCTAGGGTGTACTTGTTGTCTCCCTTCAAATTTGGCCATTGTGGGATCCCATCCGGCCTACATTTGGGAAGAGGACAAAGGCCACTATAAATAGGACCTAGTCGCCACAATGGAGGGGGATCGGATCCATTCCACCCTCACTAGCTCACCAGCTCACTTGAGCCCAAGAACACGCCTCCTGAGGTTGTTCTCCACTGTACTAGTTCTTCCTCAGCCCCCCGAGGAAAATCCACCACAAAGCAGGAGTAGGGTTTTACAGCGCAAGGTGGCCCGAACCTGGGTAAACTGCCATGTCTTTCTTCTCCTTCGAGCTCGACACGTTAGGCTGTGAGATTAGCGAGTCGGCAGACTAGGTAGGTTGAGATCTCCACATGCACGCCAGAGTTCAAACATCTCAAGGGTTTGCGAAAACCGAAATCGGACAACAACCCCTCTTACGTGTTGGGTTGCAAGTATTTGTTATTTGTGTGCAGAACTGTTTACATAGTGTTGCTTGGTTCTCCTACTGGATTGTGTCGGATTATGGGATCCGCAAACCCTTGAGAGGTTCGAACTCTGGGGTGCGTGCGGAGATCTCAACCTACCCAGCCTGCCTACTTGCGATCCTCCTAAGCCTAGCGCATTGAGCTCAAAGAGACACAGAGACACATCAGTTTATCCTGGTTCGGGCCACCTTGCGGTGTAATACCCTATTCCAGCGTTTTGGTGGATTGCCTTGAAGGGCTGAGGATGAACTAGTACAGTGGATGAACTGGCCTTAGGAGGTAAGGTGTTCTTGAGCTAGTATGGTGTGTTCTAGTTCTAATTGTCTTGCCTTCTATGGTGGTGGCTAGTCCTATTTATAGTGGCCTTAGTCCTCTTCCCAAATGTTGGCGGGAAGGGATCCCACAGCGGCTGGATTTGAAAGGGGACAAGTAGTACAACTTATCTTGACAAATGTAGTCTTCGCCTGCGAAAAGCCTCTGGCGGTGACGTTGCGGTGGGCTCGTTGATGACCTCCGTACTGCCGTCTTGGCGGTCTTGGTCTCATTGCACCAGAATGGAAACCTTTGTCTAATTCCTCGGGACTCCGTGCATGTGGCTTGCCTCCCTTGCACCAAAGAGGAAACCTGCTCTCTGTGCCCGCCTGGCCTTGGTCATCATGGCTCACATTAGTTCAGCTTCATGAGGTGAACCTTGCATAGAACTCTCCACCCCTCAGGAGCCAGCCTGAGGAGGTTGATCCCCTTGGGGGTCTTGGCGTTGCCCACCTCGCGAGGATTGGCCCCTCGTGAGGGTCTTGTGTTGTCGATGCTGAAGCTGCGCTGTACCAGGCCACCGATGGAGCCACGTGGTGGTCCGCTGGCAGGTAGGGCTGGATACCCCCAAATACAGGACGCCAACAGATTGATAACCTTGGTTTCGGAAATGAGGGAAATACTTACGTTGATGTGTTGCATCATCCTCTCCTCTTCGAGGAAATACCAACGCATATACAAGCAATCAGGAAGAATTTCTGGCACCATTACTGGGGACACATCATCAACATCAATCAGGTTCCTATTCACAAATCTCATCTCCTTGCAATTTAAAATATTTGCCATTTGCCTCTCGTTTTAATCTCCCCCACTTCTTAATGTTTTTGCGAAAAGCAAAAAAATATTTTCCTTTTTATTCGCCTTCTTTTTCATTTTCCTTTTGCTTTGGTCATCTCGTCAACATGACTACCCCTCCTTTGTCACTGGATTTTGAAGTTTTATGCTTCAAACAGAAGCAAGGAGAAAATTTGAAAGATGCTAGGTTCATGGAATCTTACCGCATCTGCAATATAAAAGGAGATGCAAAGATTTTTCTTTGTAATTTTTATATAGGTTTAACCCTGCATCATAGGCAACTCTTGGATTTTGCTACTAAAGGAATTTTGTTGAAATTGATGCTCATGATGCCTATGAAATAATAGAAGGAATATTGGGAGTTCCACCATAAAAAAAAGGGGTTTATTTTTACACAAGATGGGATTCAAATATTAGACAAATTGGGTGATTTACAAAAAAAATTGGTTGAGTTGCAAAAATCTAAAGAACCCCTGAAACATATTAGTGGAAACCTCAATCGCATGAATACTTTGATTACTCTTTGTAATAAACAATTGGATATTTTAGATCTTAAGATGGTCTCTTTTCCTGAACATATTGGAAATCATAAAGAGCCTCCTCGATTTGAGAAAGCCCTCGCAAAGGTGGCAAAAACTAAAAATGACAATACTTGAATCTAAGCATTATGCCTAGCTAGGGTCATAAAATGGTAGTGCTTGTTGGGAGTCAACCCAATCAATAAAATATTTTTTCTCTTTTTCTTTCTGTTTTTTTGTATTCACACAATTATGCTACTGTTATGATTGTGTTTTTTGTTTTAGTTAGTGTTTGTGACAAGTAAAGCCTTTAGGATCATGTTTGGTGATAGTTGATTTGATCTTGTTGGAAAACAGAAACTTTTGCGCCCAATAGCAGAATTTTTAAAATGACAGAAGTGCAATAAAATTCTGAATTTTTGACACAAGACTGATATACAAATTTCCTACATTTTCCTATTTCTTCAAAAAAATTGGAGTTACATAAGTATGGTCAAAGTCGCGAATACTACATATTGTTCTGTTTTCGACATATCCTATTTTTGTTCCATTGTGTGCTTATTTTGCTAAATCTATGGATTGAATCGGGGGGTATAAGCCATGGTAAAGTTAGAATATAGTAGGTATAATGCAATAATAAAATTTGAATGGGTTTGCAACAATACTTAAAGTGGTGATTTGCTTTATTATACTAAAGGAGCTCACAAAGTTTTCTTGAGTTTTGTGTGATTGAAGTTTTCAAGTTTTGGGTGAGATCACGATGGATGAAGGAATAAGGAGTGAAAAGAGCCTAATCTTGGGGATGCCCATGGCACCCCAAGTTAATATTCAAGGAGAACCAAGCAACTAAGCTTGGGGATGCACTGGAAGGCATCCCCTCTTTCTCCTAACAACCATCGGTAATTTTACTTGGAGCTATATTTTTATTCGTCACATATTATGAGTTTTACATGGAGTATCTTGTATTATATGGGTCCTTTCTTGCTTTTCTTTTTAGTTTGTCACAATCATCCTTACTGGACACACCTATTTGAGAGAGCCATAATGATGTTATGATTTGTTAGAATTCTCTATGTGATTCACTTAAATTTTTTGAGCTATGGAATTGCTCTAGTGCTTCACTTATATCTTTTTGAGCACGGTGGTGCTTTAAATTTCTGAAGAAATTCTCTCATGCTTCACTTATATTATTTTGAGAGATGAAAATTTTTCTGCTCATGTTCTTCACTTAAATTTATTTGAGAGCTTGTTATAAGCAATGGTAATATATGAAATTAGTCCCAAAGTGATAGATATCCAAGGGGGATATAATAAAAACTTTCATGAAGATCATTGGATATTATGAACTTGACGCCTTACAATAGTTTTGGGATACGAAGATAGTAATATGTGAGCCATGTTGGTGAGTAATTATGATTTAGTAAGAATATTGGTGTTAAGGTTTGTGATTCCATATGCAAGGACGAAAGTCAATAGTTATGCAATGAAAATTACATCCTACTTGTGGTGCATTATTCGGTGTTAGTTATCCTTAATGCTCGTTTATGATCATTTTTTATTTTTTGGTTGGTTGATTTTCAATCTATTTGCTAGCCTTTCCTTGTACTAAGTGGGAATACTACTTGTGCATCTGAACTCCTTAAACCAAGTTGTGCCAAATGAGTCCACCATACCTACCTATATGTGGTATTTCCATGTTGTTCCAAGTAAATTTGTATGTGCCAACTATAATTTTCAAAATGAATTTCCTTTTTGTATGCTCGTACTGCTCATGAAGCGGTAGGGGGTGGCTAATATTTTTCTGTGCTAGATGTGTTATTCTCAAGATGAGTGTTTATTCACTTGTCATTGCACGAGAGTGCGGCGGTAATAGGGATGCCCAGTCCCAAATTGAAAAAGAAATTTACTTTATGTTGTCAAATAATAAATTCCTTGGAAAGTGTTGGTATGGAAGGCACCCGTGGATACGGCTAGCCATGAGTTGTGAAAGAATGGTGGAAAAGGGAATAAATTTTATTTTATGTTTGGGAACCTCCTATGATGTATCTAGCATGGAAAGTATTGGGAACTCTCGGTCGTTTTCGTTGACGGGAAAGGCATGCCTCTCAAAATATTTTTATCTCTCCATTTAAGCTTTGAGCTCTGGCACCTCTACAAATCTCTGCTTCCCTCTACAAAGGCCCTGTCTATTTACTTTATGCATTTTTTTATTTTTATTCAAGTCTCCATCTTCTCTTATAAAGCGCCAACTAGGGAGCACTATGATCATACTTTTGCATTGGATGTAGCTAATACTCGAGTGTGTTTCATGGATGGTCAATGATTGAGCATAATGGGCTAGGGATACCTTTCTTTAGTATTAATATTTTGAAAGACAAGGTTGCTTGCTGATATGCTTGATTATTGAAGTCTTCATGTCAATTATAGACTATTTCTTTGAATCATCTAAATGTCCGAATGTCCACGCTACAAAAGAAAAGAATATGTGATGAACATCTTAGCATCTTAGGCAACATTCCTACCTACTCGAGGATGAGCAGGAATTATGCTTGGGGATGCTGATATGTCTCCAATGTATCTATAATTTTTTTTATTGTTCCATGCTATTATATTATCATTCTTGGATGTTTTATATTCATTTTATAGCAACTTTATATTATTTTTTGGGACTAACCTATTGACATAGTGCCAGTTGATGTTTTTTGCTTGATTTTTACTTCGTAGAATATCCATATCAAACAGAGTCCAAACGCAGCTAAACTTTTTGGAAAAAAAATTCTGCCCAGAAGACAACTTGGAAGCCAACGAAGTGCAAGAGGCGAGGCCTATGACGCCCACAAGGCACCAGGGCGTGCAAGAGGCTCCTGGCGTGCCCTGGTGGGTAGTGGGGCCCATGGGTGTCCTTTCCACCGCCACTCAGTTGTATAAATACCCTAATATTCCAAAAATCATAGGGGAGTCGACAAAAAACAATTCCAACTGCCGCAAGTTCTAGAACCACGAGATCCAATCTAGAGCTCTATCCCGGCACGTTGACTGAGGGGGAAACAATCACCGAGGGGTTCATCATCCTCATTGGTGCTCTTCCGATGATGCGTGAGTAGTTTACCACAGACCTACAGGTCCGTAGGCAGTAGCTAGATAGCTTCTTGTCTCTTTTTGATTCTCAATATAATGTTCTCCGCAATGTTCTTGGAGATCTATTTGATGTAATGACTTTTGCGGTGTGTTTGTTGGGATCCGATGATTTGTGAGTTTATGATCAGATCTATCTATGAATATTATTTGAGTCTTCTTTGAACTCTTATATGCATGATTGTTATAGCCTCGTATTTCTTCCTCAAAACTTTGGTTTTGTTTGGCCAACTAGATTGATTTTTCTTGCAATGGGAAGAGGTGCTTTGTGATGGGTCCGATCTTATGGTGCTCAATCTCAGTGACAGAAGGAGAAATGACACGATGTATCAATTGTATGAAGGATAAAAACAAGGGGTCTATTCCTACATTAATAGATCTAGTCTACATCATGTCATCGTTCTTATTGCATTACTCTGTTTCTCCATGAACTTAATACACAATATGCATGCTGGATAACGGTCCATGTGTGGAGTAATAGTAGTAGATGCAGGCAAGAGTCGGTCTACCAATCTTGGACGTGATGCCTATATACATGATCATGGCCTTGGATATCTTCATAACTATTTTCTCTTCTCTCAATTGCCCAACAGTAATTTATTTACCCACCGTATGCTATTTTCTCAAGAGAAGCCACTAGTGAAATCTACGGCCCCTGGTTCTATTTCCTATCATATTGTTTTCAGATCTATTATTCCAAAAACCCAAAAATACCTTGCTGCACTTTTTCTTAATTTATTTTACTTCATGTTTCTGCTAGATTTGTTTATCCAATCTCATGCAATTTAATCTATCTCAATACCGAGGAGGGATTGACAACCCCTCTTACGCGTTGGGTTGCAAGTATTTGTTATTTGTGTGCATGTGCTGTTTACATAGTGTTGGTTGGTTCTCCTACATGATTGATAACCTCGATTTCATAACTAAGGGAAATACTTACGTTCACTACTGTAGGATGCTGCTAATGCGACACTATGATCAGAGACCCTTTGACGAAACTATGTGTGATGCATTAATCGCAAGTGGTGATGTAAAAAACGTCAAAAAAGAAGCAAAACATTTGCGATGAAGGATACATCAAACACGGTTCAGATTTTAGTTGTGTGTGTGATGTGGGGCATACGGTTGATCCATACGAACTGTTTGTGGTGAGATAGAACAACAGAAACAGACAACCATATCAAGGTGTGTGTGATATACGGCATATAGTTTGCTCCGATGAACCATTTGCAATGATCGAGTTGAACACAAACAATTCAGCATAACAAGACGTGTGTGACATCCGGCAAGCAGGTCGGTTATCAGAATTGTGTGCGAGCATTATAGACAGCCCATATGGTCTTTTTTGTGAATTGTGTGCTTGTCAAGGCACACAATTCAAGAAACCAACCTATGGGTGATAATGTAAAAGATCTCTGTCGAATACGTATTACTGACCATCTGCAATGAGATTGACAGGGGAAACAAAGATAACGAATTAGCTTGAGCGAACGGAAACAGAGATATATATAGTCTGCTTAATTTAGTCCTTCTTCTTCTTGTTGTTGTTGTTGGATGGCCCCACAACATCTTCTCGGCAAGGACACTTCTTGCCGCTGACCGTTTGCTTTTCATCGTCGCCGTCGTCATCATTGTGGTTGCTGCTGTCATCCTCCTCCTCCTTGTTCGACTATTCTTCCTCATCATCATCGTTGTCCTCTTCTTCATCCTCCGACGGCTCCTCGTCCGTCTGGTTGTCGTCTGACGACTCCGGAAGTGGCGTCCCCTCCATGATCCGAATAAAATCAAGGTCTGGGCTCGACGCCGGACTCATGGAAGACGAGCGAGATGATTCCGATGTTGACCTATCATCTGGTGCCAGACTGCTGGTGGAACTGTCGTCCTTGTTGTTGCTCGACACTGCTGTAGTCATATAAAAACCACGAGAAAGCGAGATTGCAGAGTGTGTGCAAGTGTGTAGCGCAGGCTGTCGGGGATGATGAAGATGGTGGACACTTAAGCGGGGTATGCAGAGAAGAGGAATGCCAATTGAAGCGGGGGTTGACGTATTATCTAACCGCTGATATAATCAACCGCAATTATTTGTACCCAGTCGCTCCAGATTCCCGGGGTTGCGCAGTTCTCAATGTGATCATTAATTACGCACATGTGTTGGAGCGTCCAAATATGAAACAAACATTTTTCGTAGTACTTCTACTCCCTCCGTACCACCGACCTAGGTGGGGGAAAACAAGAGAACTTGATGATTATTTGGTAATCAATACCATTGCGTGTAGAGAATTGACCATTGCATGCATGTTATGCTAAGTAGTCCGAAGTCATTGAATGCATAATAGCCGCATGACTCCTATTGGCTGATTTCTTTTTTAGGACAAAAACAAGGAAAGAGTTTTGGGATTGTTTGGTTTTCGTAATGTGACTTATGCACCGGTACGGACGGAGTAGAACAGTTGGCAGCAATATATTGAGCTTTTCTTATTGATGAAACCTGTAATAATCAAACTATGAAGGAAAAGAAAAAAAGACAAAGGAAAATATCTGCACGAATCTTCGCGTAACATCAATGGCATAGGACCTAGATGTGCATTACTTAGAGCACATCTCGATGTGCTTTAGCAATACTGTCAAACAAAACCCCTAATCATCATTGCAAACAGCGCATAGAACATGGCTAATGCGACAACCACAACTACACATGCTAGTTCCTTCTTGTCTCTTGCTTTCATCTGTTGCCTCTGATTGATTCTTTTTTGCTCCATCGTACTGATTGTACATTCCAGATCAGCCAGTTTCTTCTTCAGCTTTATGTTATCTTCTACGAGCTTGGTGATAACACTCTGAGCCCTGACATGCCATTCTTCATCCATCCAGTTAACAAAGGCACAAGCCTCATATACCTGCCAATGTTAAATAGTATTCAGGATGAGCGGTGGCATTAACTAAAGTAAAATGATGAACTTGGCACTAACCTCTAAGCGGCAACTGAGAAACCGCGTGCCAATGTCAAATCCCTCTGTGCATACACGTCGAGCGGGACTGTGCCCGTGCACACAACTTAGCTTTTGCTACTTCTCGGTGGTGCAAAACTCGGAGTCGAACTCGTGTTGCGGGAGTCTGGAGTCATGCTCCAGATCTGGTGGCAGATCGCTTTCCTAGAGGGGGGGTCATTCAGGACGGATTCAGTAGGGAGCTACTTTGCACATGCTAAAAAAGATCAGGATAGATTGGAACCTCACAGGACAATTTGGATCCGCAGTACACCTACCTTCTGTTGACCTTAGGCAAGTGCTCGATGGTGACCGCCATCGTGGCGGCGCTACCGAGAGAGGCGATATGAGCAGGAGGAGCCGCGAAACCATTATCACCAGTTGTCTGCATTCCCCCAATGGCAGCGCCATGCGAGGGAATTTGGAGACTATCTAGGGATTTGGGGGAAATGGGGAAATTGTGGGGATAAGCTAACTGTCGGGAACTACTTATCGCACTATATGTTGTATACGGCACACTGTTTATACATGTTGTTTGTGTTAGGTATTACAACTTCACACACAATTTCTGCACCAAACCGTGTGAGAAGACAACGTAGGTGAGACACGGTTGTCGTGACATAACCGTATGTGATGTACTACCCTGTACATATAATTGAGTTACAGTAATACCATGTAAACAGCCGCTGTGTGGATATCCGTCAAAAAATAAAATAGCCGCTCTGCGGATAGAGATGGCAGTGGTGGCTGCCGAGGCAATGGCTACCGGATATGAGGTCAATACTCAGTCGGTGGGTGGTGGCAGCGTCATAGGAGGTCAATCCTCATTCTGCGGCGGGAGATAGGAGGAGCTCAACCATCGAGATTAGTGGCGGCATGATTGGACCACATCCATCATGGTCGATGGCAAGATAGTGGAGGTCGAACTTCAGGCGATAGCTGGACTAAGCTTTGCTCCTTGACCCTGTTTTCTCAGCATCCTGCCGCATCGCGCTTCTCTATCTGTTGGGTGGAGGTCGTCGCGCAGATAATTAATTAAGGTATTCTTTTCATGAGTGGCTTAATTAAGGTATTCAATTCCTAAGGGTAGTGCTGCAGTACTCTGCATGTAAATTGACTAGCAATTAAATTTTGTCATTGCACGTCTCAATAACAATATGGAGCACCCTCAGTAATTATGAAAAATAAACCCTTATGATTTATGCATGCATCTTTGGGCATCAGTTAATCCATGTATTAATGTTGTTGTTTAATTTTTAATTACCCTCGGTGTGGTGCATATGGAACGATGTGAATGGATGAAGAATCAGAGAAGCTTAGATTTTATGAGTGGCATGGCGGAGTTCATGCATTTGGCTAAAAGTACAAAGAAGAGCATTGGTGATGAGGATTACATCCTGTGTCCATGTAGTCATTGTGCCAACACATAGTCACATGAAGTTGCAAATGTTGAGTGGCACTTACTCTCTCGGGGATTCATGGATGGATATACACATTGGACTAGACACGATGAAGAGCAGGTCATGGATGAATATACCCAGGGCTGCGAGATGCCAAACCCCGGTCAGTGTCACATGGATGTTAAATCTAACATCGGGGCGGAGGCGTCAAGCTACCAATGGAACACTAGAAAGCCGAAACACCCACTAGAAAACCAAGACGGCGACGTAGACGACGATGATCATGATGTGCCAGATTTTGCTGCTATGATTGTAGATTTCAAGGGGCCAAAAAAGGATATGATTGGGTACAAGGATCTGCCAACCATTGATGTGGACTCCAGGAAAGAATTGTATGCAGGTTGCAAAACGAAATATTCCAAGTTGAGTGCCACCCTGGCGCTTCTCAGATTTCAAGCAGCAAACGGTCTATCAAACAAGGGCTTCACAAAGTTGTTAGGTATTTTCAAAGAAATTCTTCCGGAAGATAATGTGCTCCCCAGAAGCATGAACGAAGCGAAGAAAGTTGTTTTCCCATTGGAACTTGAAGTATAGAAGATACATGCTTGTGTGAATGATTGTATATTGTACCGTGGTGAGTACAAAGATATGCGTGCATGTCCCATATGAAAGTATGCATGGTACAAGCACGGGAGAGAAAAGGACAAGTACAAATTGGATGACAAGATCAAGACAGGAATCCCATTCAAGGTTGTTTGGTACTTGCCTTTAATTCCAAGGTTGAGGCGTTTGTTTGCAAACCCTAGAGAGGCAAAGTGGTTGCGGTGGCATCATGATGAGCGAACTGCAGGTAAATATCTAAGGCACCCGAAAGATGGGGCTCAGTGGCAATTAATCAACAACAAGTTGAAAGACTTTGCCAAGGATCCTAGAAGTATAAGGCTCAAGGAGTGTACTAATGGGATGGATCCTTTTGGCAATATGAGCACCAAACACAGCACATGGCCAGTGCTTCTGTGCATATACAACCTAGCTCCTTGGTTGTGTATGAAGAAAAAGTACATTATGATGTCAATGATTATCCAAAGCCCGAATCAACCTGGAAATGGCATCGACATTTACTT
The DNA here is from genome assembly GCF_018294505.1 of Triticum aestivum. Classification (NCBI taxonomy): domain Eukaryota; kingdom Viridiplantae; phylum Streptophyta; class Magnoliopsida; order Poales; family Poaceae; genus Triticum; species Triticum aestivum. The sequence continues at coordinate 375,790,196 of NC_057801.1, read as the reverse complement.
TTAGCTATTGGTAGAAGAACTGCTGATAGTGTGGGTAGAAGGGCCTGCTGTAAAATGTTATGATGCTTACAAAAAGGAGATTTTCGATCTACATGCGATGCTCCTGCACACCATTCAAGATATGCCGGCATTGGGTAACACATCAGGGCAAAAAACAAAGGGACATGTAGGGTGTGTCACATGCATGGATAGGACAGCTAGCAGATTTCTTCCCAACTCGTGCAAAACCGTGTATTTGCATCATCGTAGGTTCTTACGGAGAAATCACCCATACCAAAAGATGAAAGCTGAAGTTGATGGTATGGCAGAGCTAGCATTGGGCCTAAGACCTTATCCTGGGGAGGTGGTCCACAACATGGCTAAAAAAATTAATGTTTTGCTTGGCAAGAAGCATGCTTTGACGGTGAAACAAACACCCAGGAATCAAGTGTTTAAGAAGAAATCAGTATTCTGGAAATTACCTTACTGGAAGATTCTACGTGTACGTCACTACATCAATGTCATGCACGTAGAGAAGAACGTATGTGAAAGCATCCTTGGTACTCTGCTCAAGATTAAAGGTAAAACAAAGGATGGTGACAGTGCACAACTCAATATGCTTGGTGATCAATCAAAACACAGGAGTGAAGCAGAATATGATAACAAATACCTCCACGCTCGCTAGAGTTAGAATTTCAGTAAAAAAAGAAGCAACAAGTTATGAAGGTACATTAAAATGTGCAACACCGTAGAAGAGTAGCTGTGCATCAGCTGGCCCCAGCGACACTGAGACTGTAGCTGGTCATGATGATGCTATATCTGATATATCTGGAATGAAAGACAGACTGAAGGGCGTGCTTACACATTATGAAGGTACATTAAAATGTGAAACAACCTGGATTTGCCCACCCTTCTTGGAAGAGGGCCTCTTGTTGGACAATGTGCCATTGAATTCGGGCCGTGTGAAGTGCTATGTGACTGAAGTAAAGCTTGTATTCAATGAATTTGCCGTGAAGAATGTCCTAGGGGACTTTGATGAGCATGGGACCTTGGGAGAAACACGGTTACATCACATCCAGTGGCCACAAAAGGAAATGGACTTAATGGATGAGATCCCTAAAGCCCCGCCAAGAGCAACCAATGTTGCCCCTCAACCGGTGACACTCACCTTGCCACAGCAGCTCTCGCGTGCTTCCCCCAAGGAACCTAATACTCGTAATCCGACAGCCGATGCATCAACATGTGATCATCCTGCCTGACTTTGTGTTGTACATGCCATGTCATCCTCCGCCCCAAAGCAGCCAGTGGCAAGGCCTACAACTGTTGAAGATGCACCACCGATTCAGATGTCGGCCGCTGAAGCAGTGGGGGAGACCCAGCTGCACCACATCCTCAGCAGACCAACCTGGTGGAACGGACTGCTAAGCGGTCTAATGCTTTGGAACCGCTTGCTAAGCAGTCTGTAGGTCCAAAACTGACTGCTCATCAGTCCGCTGGTCTGCAGCCGCATGATCAGCATACCAATGTGTCAGCACTGCTTGCTTAGCAAACCAACACGTTGGCATGGCCTCCTCAGCACAACGACAAGTTGGCACCACCTACGCAGAAACCCGACATAGCTTCAACGCATGGTCAGCAGTCTGATGCCTCTACTCCTACAGCCCAGCCGTCCGTCATAGCAGCACCGCCAGCTTAGTAGTATAGATAAACCGTCTGTTAAGCAATGCATGTTCTGTGCATGATGCAAACAATTAAGGCTACCAGCATTCTAGAGAAATACATCCTCGGGAGATACACAAAATTCCCGAACATCCAGCCAACCTTCAACAGAAATGACTTGAGGACAGTAGCGTCAAACAAGACCTCCCAATACTGCATTGAAAGCGCTTTACTGCAGCAGGTTTTGAGAGTGCACAAAAAAAATCTTGAGAAGCCAATACCAAATGGCGAGGTCACGGGTCGTCATGGAAAGACTTGAATAAGAACTCGACGCCATGCATTCTTCTGAAAACAGAGGTGGCGTGAACAATGAAGCTGAAAAAATTGAGCAGGATATCGCTACAACCTTATCCTAGATGAACCATATGGGAGATATTGACCCATACGACAACGAGGAGGAGGAGCAACAGCAATCAGAGCTTACCCATGTGCACACTCAAGAGCAGCAACATGCTCATGTGCAAGATCATGAACTTGACGGTGCTCCAGGCGAATGACATGACAACAGGAGATCCTACCATCAGCAGCAGCAGCAAAGGGTAATTAAACCACCCATATTCTCATGCACAAAGGGGAGGAAGAGTAAGATGCAGGCAGCGAAAGCAGCAAAAGCAGCATCCCAAAAGCCGCCACGCCCCATCAAACGCGTGGAATACGGCCCGGACGGCAAACCTCTCGGGGTAAGGGCATGTGGATTCTGCAACTGGGTAACCAATCATAATTACCGCACATGCCCACACCGCGCAGATGTCGTTGCCAACAAGCAAAAGCTACAGAAGCAGATTGGAACTGCCCAGGTCTCTACCAATGGAGACAATACATGTAGCAGCTACACTTGCAGCAAGTGTGGGCGGACTAGTGGACATGATGCCCGCACATGCAAAGTGGGCAAGGAGGTCGATGGCGCTGAATAGAAACAGGGCAAGGTCCAGATTTCCAAAAAATCAAATGAAGGGGATGAAGAAGAAGAGTTTGACGAGAATAATGACCAGTCAGATGAAGACAATGAAGATGACAGTATAGGGGACGCGGAAACTGAAACTGAGGATGAAGCTGCCAAGGCTCAAGCAGGAAAGGACGGCGACAAGGGACAACATTTGGGGCCAGTTAGAAGGAGCTCAAGACTGAAGAATACATAGTGGTTATGCTGTTGTGTCACTTCAAAAATAAGCTTGTACTCCCGATTGCCTCAGTACACAATGAGGAATCATATCAGAAACACTATCAGTACCAAAACTTATTCAGCTTTATCATCAATTTCTCGATCTGTTCTATAGTTAAGATATAATTTGTGATTTGTGCCCGCTGGACCAGTGACACTATTATGTAAACCATTTGATAAACCTTTTGAACGCAGTCAGAAATATATTTGAAAAAAAATTGATCTAGATTTATGTAACATCAACACTACTATCGACCAGTAACTCAGCATAAAATTGTTAAAGAAAATTTAAACTCTTATACTACATCAGTACAGATAATTCTTACTCGTTAGTTCAAGACAGAGTAACCAAAACCACACGTGAACACCTGGAAAAAAACATCATTCAAACAAAGCTATGATTGGTTCTGCCAGTCCAAGTTCAGAAAGCCCATCAGTACATAAAAAGAAATACCACTAGCAAACAGAAAAAATGGAAGTACAAATATAACACACATGTACTCATGAAAAGCTAATTTATCTGTAAAAAATACCTTCAAAGATTATGTACACATAGACAATCATTTTCAAAAAACAAAAAATGCTCTAAAAGATTAGCATGACACACATAGTCTGACCTTTGTATTAATAAGTTCAACTACACGTCAATCACCAGTCCAAGTGACCACAATGAGTAAAATTGTTAAAGAAAATTTAAAATCTTACACTACATCAGTACAGATAATTCTGAGCCGTTAGTTCAAGACAAAGTAAACAAACCCACACGTGAACACCTCAAAAAAAACATCATTCAAACAGAGTTGTGACTGGTTCTGAAAGTCCAAGTTCAGTAAGCCCATCAATACATAAAAGGAAATACCTCCAGCAAACATAAAAAAATGGAAAATACAAATATAACACACATGTATAGATGAAAAACTAATTTATCTGTAAAACATACCTTCAAAGATTATGTTCACATAAACAATCATTTTCAAAAAACAAAAAATGTTCCAAAAGATTAGCATGGCACACATAGTCTAACATTGTACTGATAAGTTCAACTACACGTCAATCACCAGCCCAAGTACCCATAGTCGAGGAGTACAAGATGCCAACATCACCGCCTTCTAAGATGTACAAGTGGGAGCAGAAACTAATAAGTTCACCTGCACAAGACAGATCAGTTCGAAAAGTAAAAAGACCATGCTTAGAATTACGTTTGGACGGTTGGTTCTTCCAGGCCAACATACCGCGCCACACACTGGGCGGTTGCCACGATGGGATGCAAACATCGACCCCACGAGCACTACCCCCACGTCCGTGATGAACTGCGCGACCCCACCCCACGTCCCCATAAAAAGCCTAGAGAAGGGCTCCAAATCGACTACAACTCTGCCTCATTATGAGGACCACCATTGCCGCTTCCATCTCCACTACAAACAGGCCAGAAACATCTCTCTTCGAAGCCCAAAGTCGCCAGAGGATGGCAATGGCGGATGAACCGTCTGCCCAACGTCAGTGCGGCGAGACGTCCAACCAGAGCAGCAACCTCAACGACGTTCACATCCCCTGCGAGAAGCGCGCGTACACCAAAACCCTCAAAGGGGTTGATCTACATGACAAGGAGATGCTGGAGGTTGTCTGCACCAGCGAACCAAACAAGGCGGACGAGATGATCGACAGGCTATGAAGGAAGGTTGGCGGCATGTTTCCTAGGTTCATCGGCGTTGATATGGAGTATAGCAAGGAAGATGAACCTCCGCAGAGAGCAGCAGTTCTGCAACTATGCGTGGAGGAACTATGCCTGGTGTACCAAATCGCAGCGACCACAAAATGGTGAACCATCCTACTCATTTGCCATATTTGGTTCATCTGTTTAATTAGTACCGTTTCCTCAAAATTTCATTAAACTTGTTTCACAACTAGATGTACTATTGTAGTTTGTGAAAGTGGATGTACTAGTGCAGCTCCCCAAAGTAGACGCACTATAATATATTTTGAATCTGATGCACTGGACTTGATGTACTAGTGTAGTTTCTGATCTTGATCCAATAGTGTACTTTCTGCATTCAATGTATTAAAACATGTTTCTGAACTTGATGTAGTGAAGTACTTTCTGAACTTTGTCAGTTTTTATTTTCATCAGCAAAAAAACTAAGAACTAGATGTACTATTGTAGTTTGTGAAAGTGGATGCACTAGTACAGTTCCCCAAAGTAGATGCACTATAATATATTTTGAATCTGATGCACTGGACTTGATGTACTAGTGTAGTTTCTGATCTTGATCCAATAGTGTACTTTCTGCACTCAATGTATTAAAACATGTTTCTGAACTTGATGTGGTGAAGTAGTTTCTGAACTTTGTCAGTTTTTATTTACATCAGCAAAAAAACTAAGAACTTGGTGAAGCACTGGTATGTGTTTTTCTATTCAACAAAAGTAAACTAAACTAGTACTAAACCAGCACATAGATCATTTACTAAAACTGTATATTCCAAAAGGAAAAATAACATGGTGTGTTTACTAGTTTCTGAACTACATTCATCCATTAACTATACTATATAAGAATCTACATCATGGATTCGTCACTTCTAAAACAAACATACTGAAGAATTCAAACATCAAAAAAATACTAATCTTCAATACGTCTCTCCCCTTCCAGGCCCAAGCGCATCAAGGACATGGTGCAGCATGAGAAGTTGCTCACCTTTGCCAGTTTCTGCATTGGAGGTGACAAGGAGAAGCTGAAGTTGTCTGGTTTGGAGATCAACCCCAACAACTACATCGACATTCAGCGCAATAGGAGAGTTCCATCCAACGGCGGAAAAAAGTACGACTCCTTGGCAGATGTTGCAGCCAGCGTCATCCACCCATTCTACAAAACCATGAAGAAGAAGATCGACAAGAAGGAAGACCATAAGCTGTGGGGATCAGCCCACTACCAGATTACCTCATCGAGTATGCAGTTATACATGCGTACGCCTCCTACAAGTCATGGAAGATAATCAACAACATCACAACAGGTGCAGAAATTTAAAAGGTGAAGGAAGCTGACCCCTACTACCACTTCCACTACGCGGGATGAAGAAACATCGCAGTCTGCCTTCGTGTTGCTTGTGCTTGTGCTTGCCTTTTTAACCAGTTTTCTTATGTCTTGTGTGTCTGGGTTGAAAACAATTTGCTGATGTCTTGTGTGTCTGGGTTGAAGACAATTTGCTTATGTATTGTGTGTACGGTTTGAAGACAATTTTCTTATGTAATCAAGTACAATGTTTGCTTATCTCGTTATGTAAGTTTTTTAGCTTTGTATTTTATTTATGCATCATTTCAAAATTCAAAGTAGCTTGTGAATGGAACTTTGTGCCTGCTCTTCAATGCTAGTTATGAAGCAACTAATCACACAAGGATGTTCCGTGTGTAGTTTTGATTCAGCATTCTATGGAAAAACATAATGTTGAAAACAATCAGTTCAAATTGAGTTGCTTAACAACGGTTCAAAAGTTGTAGCAAAAAAGCTTAGTACTTCCTGTACTGTTCTCATCCATATGTAGCTGCTGAAAAATTAGCAAGTACTACAATAGAAAAGTTCAAGAAGCATGAGCGCTCACTTATATTGCTCATTGGCAGACTAAAGAATGACAGTACAAGTACAATTGAACGGACAGTACAGATTTACTAATATAAAAAGGTACAAAGAAGCATTAGTTCGCAAATCCATCAAAAAAATGTCAAACTAAGCACAGAAGTTCTACTTTGAATGAACCCTCAGTACAGCTTAATTTACAAGCAAGTACTATAATGCTAAAAAAACTAGAAGACATTTGACAATAATCACAAGAACAAAACAAAAAAGGGCAAAAACTCAATGACAAACAAGCAGTTCGACAAAACTCTCAAGAACAACAACAAAAGTATAAGTCTAAATTACTGATGGAGTCAAGTACTAGATTCAAAACAAAACAAATTGACCGCCCATAGACACGCAGGACCTAGTGCAGGTTGACACTTGAACTCGAGCCCTCGACGAAACCGTTGGCGAATCCCTAGGAAATTGCCACAACGCAGGGCCTGGCAACAAAGGGCCCATAGGTCATGATAGAGAGCGAGCGCCGTGTATAAGCGCTCAGGTAAGTGTTCAGAGGAGTTCGACTGGTGGGACTCGGCAGCGTTTATAAACAGGTCAAGAGCCCCCTCGCTTAGCAAGGTGGGACTAAAGGCATAGCGCATGCACAACTAGGAGTCCTCAAAAACGCCCGTGAGTGCCATTTGGGCCGGAAAAGGGCCCAATAGCCTCCCTCATCTCCAAACACCCCGCCCATACGGCCCGTTGAATTGAATAAACCAGAGCGCGGAGCAAAGAAAAATAAACTACAACAAAAATGTTCAAAAAATGATTACAGAAAAGTTCAAATATTTGTTTCGCAGGCAATAATTTTAAATCCAAAAATAAAAATAAAAAAATTAGCTCTGCACAATGGATGATAAAAAAGGAAAAAAAATACGATACAAAAACAAAGAAAGTTTAAAAAGCAGATAACTTAATAGGCTATTTGTTAAAAGTACATAATTTTAACCAGCGGATTAAATTTTACTTTCAAGTTCAACTACTAAAATGCAAGAAGTTCAAATAGATATTGTTTCTCAATTCACCTAAATTTATTATTTATATAGAATCTAACTACAGTTGAACTAACGATTCTGTCGTAAATAATCTCAGTCCAAAAAAATCAGTTCAAACATACATATGAAATTAGTACTACAAATTCAGTCCACACACGTTGCACCCACACACCACTACGACACCAATTTTAAAAACCTTACGTTGTATGAAATTACAATTCAGTACCCACAGCACTAAACCATAAGTACACTAAAAAAACAGAGTAAAACACTATAAAGGCCTAACTTAGGTTGGGACAGATGAAAATAAAAATAAGTCTCAGCTTTGAGCAACAACTCGCAGTGCACTGAAAAAAGTTTTCAGATCAAGTACTAGTGTATAAGACTTCAGTGAAAAAATAAGACTTAACATCCACACTGAAAATATCACAAAAGTAAACGAACACTTAAACAGTACAAAATGCCATCATTACTGACCCTAAGACGTGCAAGTGGAATAAGCAGCTGATAAGTACAACTTGACAAGACTAGTTTGTGCGACCAGTACAACTTGACATGACTAGTATGTGCGACCAGTGAATACCCTGGTAAAAAATGGCTTGGACGGTTGGTTATTCCAGCCCACTGCCTGCGCCACCCACTAGGCGGTTGCCACGACACACTGGAACGGCGACCCCACATCCACTACCACCACGTCGGTGACGAACCACCTCTCCCACGCCCACGAAAAGACCCAAATCGACTCCACCATTGCCACATCTCCAAAAACCCACCATTGCCGCTTCAATCTCCTACAAACAACCCAACCCAGAAACATCTCTCTCCCAAGCCCAAGCTCGCCGGAGGAAAGCAATGGCGCAGGAACCGTCTGCCAAGCGTCATCAGGGCGAGACGTCCGACCAGAGCAGCAACCTCAACGATGTTCATGTCCCCGGAGAGAAGCGCGAGTACACCCGAACCCTCACAAGGGTTGAGCTCCATGGCAAGGAGACGCTGGAGATCGTCTGCACCAGCGAACCAGACAAGGCCGACAAGATGATCGGCAGGTTCAAGATGAAGAGCCTCGGCTTGTATCCTAGATTCATTGATGTTGATGTGGAGTTTACTAGAAGAGATGAACCTCTGCAGATGGCAGCAGTCATGCAGTTATGCATAGGAACTATGCTTGGTGTACCACATCGCAGCAGCCACAAAATGGTAATACATACTACTCTTCATTCATCTGTACTATTAGTACTACTCCCTAAAACATTCATTAAACTTCTTTCCCAACAAGATGAACTACTATAGTTTGTGAAGTGCATGCCTCAGTACATGTTTCTCAAGTAGATGCACTATAATATAATTTGCCACTGATGCACTGGATTAGCATCCTAAATTGTTTCACCAGATTTATTTCTGAACATGATGTACTAGCATAGTTTCTGATCTTGATGCTTTAGTGTAGTTTATACACTTGATGTGTAAAAAGATGTTTATATACTTGATGTACAAAAGTAGTTTCTGAACCTGGTTTGATGTTATTTTTCAGCAGCCAAAAAAAGTAAGAATTTGGTGAAGCACTGGTATAGGTCTTTTATTACACGAAAAGAAAAATAAACTTGAAGTAAGCAGCACATAGATCATTACCTTTAGTTATAGGTTCTAGAACTTGGTGAAGAATTTGCTGAAGCACTGAAGATACCAAAAAAGATAAATAACATGGTGTACTTGAATTTAATTTCAGAACATTTTGTAATAGTTTCTAAACTACATTCATCAATGACTTATACTATATAAGCATCCACCTCATGGGTTATCACTTGTAAACCATAAAACAGAAGAATTAAATCTTCAAAAAAACAGAATACTAATCCTCAATATGTGTCTCCCCCTTGCAGGCCCAAGCACCTCAAAAACTTCCTGAAGGAGCATAAATTGTACACCTTTGTAGGTTTCAGCATTGAAGATGACAAACAGATGATGAAGAGGTCTGGTTTGGAGATCGACCCCAAGGGCTTCATCGACATTCAGCGCAATTGGAGAGTTCCATACATCAGCGAAAAAGAGTATGACTCCTTGGCAGATGTTGCAGCCAGCGTCATCCACCCATTCTACAAAGGCATGAAGAATAAGATCGACAAGGAGAAAGACCTTAAGTTGTGGGGGATAAGCCCGCTACCAGATTACCTCATCGAGTACGCAGCTACAGATGCGTACGCCACCTACAAGTCATGGAAGATAATCGACAACATCACAGTAGGTGCGGAAATTTCAAAGGCGCGGGAAGCTGGCCCCTACTACCACTGCCACTACGCGGGTTGAAGAGACATCAAAGTCTGCCTTCGTGTTGCTTGCGCTTGTGCTTCTCCTTTATCTTGTTGTTTCAAACTTGTACTATGCTTTTGTTAGGTTGAACCAGCTTACTTATGTCATGTGTGTCAGGCGTGAACAAGTTTGCATATGTCGTCAAGTAAATCGTTCACTTTATGTCGTTAAACAAGTTTGCTGCCTTCCGATTTTGTTTATCCATCATTTAAAGTTGAAGTAGATTATTAATGAAACTTTGTGGCTGCTATGCAATACTAATCATGGAGCAACAAATCACATAGGGATATTTTCACACAAAAACATGGCAGACTAAGGAGAACAACAAATAGTAGACTTTGACGCTCAGTACAAGTTAGTCCTGTACGATAGTACTATCACACTAAAAATTAGTTTTTAGTTTCAGGAGAAAACTAAAGAGAATAAAAGTACTAACAGGATCATGCTTATAGTTGTTAGAAAATTACTAAGTAGTGCAACAGGAAAAACCTAGAACTATCAGTACGTATTTCATAGGCACTAGCATACTAGGAGTGAAAGTACTGGTACACTTGAACACACAGTACATCCATCAAACAAAATAAAAAGGAACGAGAAGCGTCAATTCCCATTCCCTAAAAACAGTGATACACCAAGAATAACAGTACTAGAACAATTCAAACATCAGTACAACTTAGTCTATACAGCAAGTACTATGAGGATACAAATAATGCCTTGAGAACAATCACAACCTAGATAAAAGAAGGCCAAAACTAAATCAAAAAGATATCAGTTCGACGAAGAGAAAATTCACAAGTACCACAACAGAAGTATCAGTCCACATTGACCAGTGAGGTGCTAGTTTCCAATGAACAAAAAAAGTAATCACAGTGCAAGTACAATTGGAATATCATTACAACTTAGTTCATACGGCAAGTACTATGATGATACCAAAATAATGCATTGATCACAGCATAGAAAAAGAAGGCCAAAATTCAATCAAAAAGATTACACTTGAAACCAAGGGAAAAACAAGAACAAACAATAGAAGCATCAGTCCACATTGACCAGTGAGGTTCTAGTTTCAAACAACAAAAAAGAATGATGACCGCCCAAGGACAGGCCAGCCACACATAGGTGGATACACTTGTACTCAAGCCCATGGTAGAACCGTTAGCGAATCCATAGAAATAAACACTGCACGGGCCAGCCAACAAGGGCCCACAGGTCATGGAACAGAGAGCAAGTGTTGTGCATAAGCGCCCAGGTAACTAGACATAGGAGTTCGACAGAAAAGCCATGGCAACGCTTATAAACCCGTCAAGAGCCCCCTCGCCTAGCGAGCTGCGACTCAGAGTGCACGCATAGACAGGAGTCCAAAGTCGCGCGCATGAGGCATTTGGGCGGGAAAAGAGACCAATACGACTGCTAATCCCTCCTCTCCAAACTCTACTCACCCCACCCCATAAAAGCCCGCTGAATAAAACCTAAGCGTGCGGAGAAGAAATAAAAACTAATACAAAAAATTTCTAAAACTGAATATTGAAAAGTTCAAATACATGTTCGTAGGCAAAATTATTCTAAAATTCAAATATAAAAATAAAATAAATTTACCTCTTCAGCACAGATAAAAGGATTAAAAATATGCTACAAAAATAATGATACTCTGAAGATAATCTAAATATGCTACAAAAATAATTATGACCATAATAGGGCTATCACCTAAATGTAGCTAATTTAAACCAGGGGATTAAGTTTTACTCTGAAGTTCAACTACTGAAATGCAAGGAGTTCAAGCAAAAACTTGGCTCTCAAATTTGCTAAATTTCTTAAATTTAAATAAAACCTGGCTATAGATCGCGTAGCAAATTTCATCATAAACAATATCAATCGCAAAAAAACTTCAGTTCTAACACATTATATGACATCAGTTCTACATAACAAGGAGGTGTCACTACACTCACACTACATCCACAAATACTATTGTGACACTAATTTTAAAAGACTTACGCAGTATGGAATTATAATTCAGTACTCACAAAACTATACCATAAGTACAAAGGAAAGAGGGTACAGAAACTATAAAGGTCCAACTAAGGTTGGGACAGATGATAATAAAAATAATCTCACTTTTCATCAACAACTCGTAAATGCACTTGAAAAAGTGTTTCAGTTCAACTTGTGTATAAGACTTCAGTACAAGAAATAAAACTTAACCAAAACAAATTAACGAGAAAACATACATGAGTGGAACAGCTGTTCAACCACATTCTCATCACCAAAAAATGTTTGTAAAACGTTGTTCGACACTTAAAAACATCACAAAGTATAATGGTTATTACATAGTAGACAAGACATCCAAACACTACGTACAAAGCCTACTATGCTTTCAAGACATAAATCACACGAGTAACCCATTTAATACGCAAATGATAACCATTTCTTCTATGCATCAGGAGCCAAAGCCTGAACCTCCTTGGGAAGCTCTGTCACCAGAACCTGGTTATTCCGGTTGAACACAACTGTATACAGACCCTCAGCATTCCAATCAACAATACGCGGCTACAAAACAATAAAACAAATTATCAAAAATCATGACACATAAAAAAAGGAATAGACAATCAACCAAACATAGAAAGTGAAAGCTGAATTAGAACTCACATCATTATTTCGAATGTTCTCAACGATCTTTTCACCATCATAGGTTTCTACATACTTGAGAGTATAATGACCACATTCATTCATCCCTTGAAGTGGAACCTTGACAAACGTTGGTTTCTTTGCAAAAACCTCCCATTTGGGCTACTTGCTCGCATTATACTGAGTGTCACCATACACAACCTTCATTACTTGGACCAATCTAGAGATCTGTAAAAAAAGCAAACAAACCACACATTCCAGGCCTCAAAAAAGCAGAAATAAGAGGGGGGGAAATTAATCTAGTACAGAAAATAAATATCACTCACAATCTTCTCGCAGTCTTTGTGATAGGTGTTTCTTTGAAGGACGATGGTTCTTAGGATAAGGTAAAGGGTCAAGGATGTCAACGGTACTTTGGTACCGATTCAAGACATATAAGGATAAGTGGTTCACTTTCAAATCCTTTGATAAAACCATAGGTTTGAATAGAGGAATCATGACCTAAAAACAAATCACTAAAAAGAGATATGAAAATATTCAAAATAAAAACCAGCATCACAGCAAACAAAAAAAACCAAAAAATCAGCTAGTAGATCTCACAAGGTCAGCACTAAGAAAGTCTTCCCCATCTTGAACAGAGCTCTTGAAATCTCTCGCTGCACTATCCACATTGAACTCTTTATCTTCATCACCGTAAAAAGTACAGTCAAGCACAACCTGCGAAAAACCAAAAAGAAATAGACAGGGGGAAAGGATCAAATAGGAAAGTATTTTAAAAACTCATAAAAAATTAGGCACTCTTGTTTCACAGAAACAAACGATCTGATTCATTACTGTGATGAAATGTGGACTCAGCAAGGTCCTTTTTCCATATGCGAAATCATAAATTTTCTTGGGATCTCGCTTCCAATCATCAATGAGGAAGTCCATTACATCACCCTCCATCAGCTGTCCAGGTCCAAAAACTTCCCATGTGCGTTTGCCAGTGAAGGAAGTTACGTTATCATCGGGTTGAGATCTCATTGAGAACGCATTAACAATGCTCTAGATATTGCTCGTGATGCATTACAAAATTTGAGTCTCCATTATGCCATACATAACAACAAACCCATCATGATGGATGACATGTTTCTATATCACACATCTCATATATTTGAGCATTGGATATTTTGTGCTAACCAACACATGCACGTGCGCATCATGATGGATGATGTGTACATATACCACACACACACAATTTTCCTTTTACCTTTGTTTTGTGTAGGTACTCACATATACTCGTCAACCTCTCAATCCCAAGAGTTGATGAAACGAGCTCTTGAGAGCAACGATGCTTTGGGATTCGGTGGACTATCCTTACCACTGTTCCCTTTGCGCAAGGACTACGCACATCTCTTTTACTTGCCTCTCACACAGCTATGGGCTATTTACCATGTGTCACCTTATGCTCATTTACCGTGTTCACTTTGCATGTTATGCTTGCCTCTATGCCTTTGCCATCCAATTGTGACCCTTGCTTGCATTTACCCATGATTCACCGTTATCCTACTCTTATATGTATTTGCATGCTCGGTGGAGATACTTGTTGCTATTGCCATGTTTACCATTTTCCACATGCTATTGTTGATACTTGTGTTGGGAGAGTCATGATGTTCCATTGCTATTTACCTAGGACTTCGTGCCAATACATTGATGATATTTTGCTGATATCTTGCTTTCATGCTTGTGATATATCATATGCATTATTCATGCCCACTATTTGCACACATGACATGATTGCCATGATTCCTTCTAGTACGTTGCATCTTCGCACTACTAGCTTGCTTGACTTGATCGCTATGATTACTTGCTTTGTCGCATCACCCATGTTCCATTCTTACTCGTTTTCTTGGGTTGATGACATATATGTTCATGCCTCTCACACGATATATCTTGATCATTGTCTCTTGTGTCCATTAGTTGCCTCTCTCATATCCACTTGTAGTGAGTGCAACCATACTATGATTGTTGATTTTGGAGACTTTGACACCTTACTTGTGATGCATGCTTGTTTGATTGAGCCTATCGTATTTGATTGTTCTCGCATCATATGCCTCCATACTATGAAATACTCCCTTGTCCTTTCTTATGATGAGCATGATGCATACACTTGTTGGGTATATTACCACACGAATGATAGGTTGTGCACTTCCGCTAAACTCATTTGTTTTTCTAAGTGTTTGTCATGTTCTTTCATTTTGAAGGATTCACAAGGCGGCACCATCACGAGACATATTAGTCATGCAAATGTTTACATGATGCGCGACGCCAACATTTTTTCATCCTCATAAAGGTGAACTCTTTCCCTTTGAGTCATCCTCAAGTACGCATTGGATGGGTCACTCTTTCATTGTTGTTTCCTTCTTGTTGTCTACATGATACATCTCGCAGATGGAGGAGCGACATTGGAGATTGGCTCTATGGACCTTCACATTGAGGAGCGCTCGCACTTATTGGATGCACCTTCGAAACTCCACTCATGCCACAACATTGGGCATTGGTATATCAACACTCCTTTGACACGTTGCACCAACACCTCCATATTTGTTGATTGTGCTCACTCATGTCGTACTCGATGGACATATCATACTCACCACAAGTTTACACCCCATGCATGGATTGACTCACATTATGCTTGTCTTGTTGCACCTATTTCCATGTCATCCATGATATATGAGCTTGTGCACTTCCTTAGCAAATTTTTTGTCATCTTTCTTGATGGCATATTCATACATCATGATCATATCGGCCACCATAAATTGCATGATAACATACACATATTGAGCATCCATTGCCATGTTCATGCTCTTGATAAACCATCACACTAAGACATCATTTTGCACAATGGTAGAATTTGTAGCTTTGTGCACCATGACAACTACCACAACTTTGTGTGCACAACAAATGAATTTGCTCTCATAAATGTTTTACATATCATTTTACATCTTTTGTATAAGCATCATGTGTCTTGCCACACACAATCTTGCTGCACGAACTCATACTTCATGGACACTTTGTGTGCGCTAACCATTGTATTTTCGAGTGTCGCTTGTGTTTGCTCTTTTTGCATGTCTATCACTCCGGAGACACCTTGGAGTACATGGATTGCACCATGTCTTCAACTTCGTCGAACTACAAGTCCGTCCATGACAACCATTTCCATGGTGATGAGGATCATGATCTGAGGTCGGATCTTTCCCAAGGGGGGGGGAGATGATGCGGAGCATCCTAGGGTCATCCCCATGTACACTATGACGACTCCCCATGACCCAAGAGGACATAAGACGAGACCTAAAGTATACGCCATTGGACACAAGGAACCAAGAGGAAGGCCATGGAACAGCTACGAGTATTGGACAAGATGACAAGGACACCAAGCGTGAGGAACAAGAGAAGGAGCTGCCAGAAAGCTACAACTCCCGGACGTCTGATGACCTTCGGACGACCGACACCTGTCGAACGTCCGACGCCTAGAGGCACAAGCCGGCCAGTCCACGTCCCAACCTGCGCATTCTACAGCGCATGGACGTCCGACGCGTGCCGGACGACCGACAATCATCAGCACCTAGACGACCAACGCCGACCAGACATCCAGCACTCCCGGACCAGAGCCAAAACATCGGAAGTCCGAAGACTTCCGGACGACCAGACGCCCGCGAGTGACTGGACGTCTGACAGCCATCAGACATCTCACGCCTTTCTGCGCACAGCTTCGGGCCCGAGGCCCATGTACCCCGTCACTTCGCCCCCAATTGCACTACTATAAATAGGACACCCCCTCCTCCTAGCTCGGGTTAGCAATGGTTTAGCTCATTTGTGAGATAGATCTTTGCTCATCCATCCGGATCTACACCACCAAGAGAGACCGCGGCCTTGCTAATTCTTGAGCTTGCGTTGGTTTTTTGCTTGAAGAGGAAAGTGATATAGGCAAAGGTGTCCCGTCTTTCGATGAGATGGTGATCGTTTCGGAGGAGTAGACTTTGATGATCCGACTACGTATGTGCGAGGACGTCGCACCTTAGCAACCGCTAAACCAACTCCGAGAGGTTATTGACCACGCCGGAGCACGATCAACCTGACCATGAAGGTCTATTTCCTGCAAGCAAACAAAGAACAAGCAAGAAACTAAGATTGCAATCTGGATATTGCGAATATAAGATGAAAGCTTTATTCATCAGGGTGGGGTTCTATGATGTCTTTGTCTGGTCGTTGAACACAAACAACGTATGTGAAGTTGCAGCTATGGCGAACTTTTAATCTAAACAAAATCCAAAGTCTAAACGACGCCCTAAGGGCTGTATATATGGAGGAAGAGGGGGGAATTTCGTGGCCCTTGGGGGAGGGGTCCGAAACCAACCCTATCTCTTGTTTCCCCACACATACAGACTCTAAAAACAACCTATACTTGTGTACTTAGAAATTGCATGGGCCTTTCCCAATAATAAGGTGACACAGCACCTATAATAGCCTTTGGACAAAATTTGTGCAGTGGCATCTTGTATAGTTCGTCCAAGACTTCATGCACTCATTACGGTGGCTTCAAAGTCCTGAAATTATTACTTGAAACTCCGTTCTTGTTTCCCTTGCACATGTCTTCATCTCCATGCTTGTTCTTCCTCCAATGTTCATCTTATCCAATCTAGGCCCTTCATTTGTAAGCAAAACAAATGTATCCAATTTAAGCAGCATCATATTCTCATGAACATTAGAATCATTACCAAGAAACAAAAGTACCTAGTAATTTAATTGGCGTGCACGAGCCCTAGTAATTGGTCCAGTATGTATAGTAGCAGGGGTTGTGGGTATAACAATGGTATTGATGTCATCATCATCATCCCCTTCTTGAAATGAAGTCGTCCTCGACGGAAGCTCATCTTCCTCACCAAAATAAGGCTTCAAATCTGCAATGTTAGAAGTGGGACTAAACCCAAAATCTGCAGGCAACTCAAGTTTATATGCATTATCATTTATTTTCTCTAACACCTTAAAAGAACCATCAGCACGTGACATTAGCTTTGATTCACGCAAGTCAGGAAATCTATCCTTACGCAAATGTAACCAAACAAGATCTCCAGGTGCAAACACAACATGTTTTCTACCCTTATCTCCGGCAAGTTTATATTTAGCATTCATAGACTCAATGTTTTCCTAGTTAACTCATGCATTTTTAAAATCAATTCTGCACGTTGGACATATATCTAAGAATAGGATTAAGAGACTTATTTATTCAGGAATTTTGAACTTTAAGTGGGAGAATTATGGTATTTGTGAAGCATGTATTATGGGTAAAATACTAGGTCGCCTTTTCTGAGAGCAAATAGATCAACAAAACATCTTTCCATTGTTCACTCTGACATTTGTGAGGAATTTTCCACACCCACTTTGGGAGGACAGAAAATATACTTTATCACTTTCATTGATGATTATTCTAGATACGGTTATGTGTATTTGCTTAAACACAAATCGAACAGATTTGATGCTTTGTATTCAAAGCGGAAGTGGAAAATCAGCTAAACAAGAAAATTAAAATACTTAGAACTGATTGTGGTGGTGAATACACGTCAGGAATATTAGATGATTTCTGCAAAGAACATGGCATTATTCATCACAATACCTTGCCATATACTCCACAACAGAATGGAGTGGCAGAAAGAAGGAATAGGACTTTAATGGATATGGTTAGGTCTATGATGGCTTATTCTGACTTGCCATTGTCGTTGTTGTATATTTATTGAATCATTCACCTTCTAAAGCTGTAACAGTAACACCCTGTGAGCTTTGGAAGGGAAGGAAGCCCTCGCTTTGCCATTTGGCAGTTTGGGGGTGTAATGCTCAAATAAGGATACCTAGCTAGTTGCGCACGAAACTACAATCTAAAAGAACCCCAGGAATTTTTATTGGTTATGCATCAGGTTCTAATGGTTACCTTTCTGGGATCCTCAAAGAAAGAAATTAATTGAAAGTGGAGATGCATTTTTTCTTGATCAGGATACACCTCGCCGTGCTAAATGAGCTAGGGTGGAATTATTAGTAGAACCTAAAGATATATCTATACCTAAAACCGAACCTCTAGTTCAGGAAAATAGTGATGCTAGTCAATCTACTAACTGTATTTCGAAAATAGCATGACTAGGAGAAGTGGGAGGAATACACAACCACCTGCATATTTAGATGAGTATTTTGTTTTCCTGGGGGAAGTGCACCCTAATATTCAGAACTTAGAGGAAGAACCAAAATCATTCAAAGCTGCACTGGCAAGTCCTGAATCAAATCTTTGGATGGAAGCCATGCAGGAAGAATTAAACTCTACGAGGAAAAATAATGTTTGGGAATTAGTTCAATTACCAAATAATAAAAAGTCTATTGGTTCTAAATGGATCTTTAAAAGGAAACTGAATGTGACTGGTCAGGTGGATAAATATAAAGCAAGGCTTGTTGCTAAAGGATTTACACAAATGGAAGGAGTTGATTTTGTAGAAACCTTTTCTCCCTTTGCTAAATTTACCTCTGTATGGATCATTAGTGCATTAACCGCTTATTATGATCTGGAATTGCATCAAATGGATGTTAAAACAACATTCTTGAATGGAATGTTGGAAGAAGAAATATATATATGAACTAACCTGAAGGTTTTGTGGAAAGGGGGAATGAAGGGAAGGTCTGTAAATTAAGCAGGTCCATATATGGTCTTAAACAAGCCTCGCGTCAGTGGTATATTCTTTTCGATAATGCAATCACGTCATATGGTTTTTTAATGACGGAAGGTGACCATTGTATCTATTTTAAGATAATGGGAAATAAATTTGTATTCTTATCTCTTTATGTTGATGATATTCTCATTGCTTCAAATGATAAATCTACACTGATGGAAGTTAAAACCTGGTTATCCTCTAAATTTGACATGAAGGATACGGGGGAAGCTTCCTATGTTCTGGGAGTGGAAATACGTAGAGATAGAAGGAAGAGAATGTTGAGTTTGTCTCAAAAGGCATATCTCAATAATGTACTTCAGAGATTCTCTATGGAAAATTGCAAGCCTGTAAAGTACCTATTCTTAGGGGAACTAAACTTAGTGAGGAATGTGTGCTAAAACTCCTGAGGAAAAGAAACAAATGAGCAATATCCATTATTCATCTACATTGGGTTCTTTAATGTATGTCATGCTATTTACAAGACCTGATATATGCCATGCCGTGGGTTTATTGAGTAGATATCAAATGAATCATGGACCTGAACACTGGAAACAGATTAGGAACACTTTGGGTTATGTCAAAGGAATTATGGCCTATTTTTTTAGTGGACACAATCTTCAGCTGCAGGGCTTTACTAATGCTGATTGGCAAGGGAATCTTGATGAGCGAAAATCAACTTCTGGTTATATGTTTACACTAGCAGGAGGAGCTATTTCCTGGAGTAGCAAGAAGAAAGATTCTGTAGCACTTCCATCTATGGAGGCAGAATATATTTCTACGTCGGAAGCTGTGAAACAAGGTGTATGGTTAAAGGAGTTTCTTGCATTTCTCGGGGTGGTGGAAAGCATTTCATTTCCTGTTACTATTTTCTGTGATAACGAGGCAGCAATCAAGGTCTCAAAGGATCCCAAGTTTCATAGAAAAACCAAACATATTGAGAGAAGGTATCGTTACATTCGTGACATTGTTAATAGATTAAGAACAACTCGGTTAGATTATTTACCTAGTGTGGACATGGTTGTTGATCCACTGACTAAACCTCCTAGTCAGGAGGTATTTTGTAAACATGTTTGCAACATGGGTCTTCGTTTATGGAATTAGAATGTTTTAGCCAAGTGGGAGATGTAGGAAATACTTATGCGTGGCTTGCAACATTATATACACTTCATAGTTCCCGGAATTAGTTTACCTTGATACGGGATTTACCGATGCACTTGAATATTGCATGGAATACATGAATGGAATATACTTCATGGAAGCCAGTACATATATGTTGGAAACAATATTTATTAATGCTAGAATATGCATTATACTAAATGTATATTTGCCCGGGCACAACATATTATGGAAAGCCAGGTTGTTCATAGGACTAGCTACATGAATTGATAAAGCCTGTGAACTTGAATTATAATTCAAATTTAGCATGCGACTCACATGTACGTGCTTATGGGACATTTTGTAGATGAAACTCCTTTATGGTTACTAATGATCGTGGTTGGTTAAGTTAACCTGGAGTCTTTGTTTAAACAGATTGTATCTGGACATTTATCTGTAGTTTATTAATATGTCTCCAATGTATCTATAATTTATGAAGTATTCATGCCATGTTTACAACAATTCTATATGGTTTTGGTATGATTTAAATGGAACTAACCCGGACTGACGCTGTTTTCAGCAGAACTATCGTGGTGCTGTTTTTTGTGCAGAAATGAAAGTTCTCCAAATGCAAAGAAATTGTTTGATGATTTTTTTGGAACAAAATAGGCACTAGAAGCTTCGTGGGAGGACAGGTCGGTGAAGGAGGTGGACACCACCCACTAGGGCATGCCAGGGGCCTTGCCCGTGTGCTGGTGGGTGGTGGGCCCTTCAAAGCCCATCTTCGCGTGAAACCAATGCCAAAAAATCCTATAAATACAAAAAAACCAGGAATAACCCTAGATCAGAAGTTTCGCCGTGTATATCCATGAAAAACCAATCTAGGCCCCATTCCGGCACCCTGCCGGAGGGGGAAATCATCACCGGAGGCCATCTTCATCATCCCTATGGTCACCATGATGAGGATGGAGTAGTCCACCCTCGAGGCTGAGGGTTTGTACCAGTAGCTATGTGTTTAATCTCTCTCTCTCCCTTGTTCTTGATTTGGTATGACCTTGATGTACCGCGAGCTTTGTAATATAGTTGGATCATATGGTGTTTTCCCCTGTCTATCTTGTTGTGATGAATTGAGTTTTCCCTTTGAGACTTTGTTATTATCGGATTGAATACTTTTATGGATTTGAGAACACTTGATGTATGTCTTGCTATGAATACCCGTGGTGGCAAGGGAGTATCATATTGATTCACTTGATATGTTTTTTGGCACTCAACACGTGGATTCCTGAGGTGACATTGGGGTGATCTATGCATAGGGTTGACGCACGTTCTCGTCTTTGTTTCTCCGGTAGAAATCGTGGGGCACTCTTTGAGGTTCTTTGTGTTTGACTGAGTATTATGAATCTGAAATTGTTTCATGCATATCGTATAATCAACTCACGGATACTCGCGGTGACATTGGAGTACCTAGGTGACATTAGAGTTGGTTGATGTGTATCGTATGGTGTTATTTTAGTACAAACTCTTAGATAGATCGATCGGAAAGGATAACTTGGTGTTATTTTAGTATGAACTCTTGGATAGATCAATCGGAAAGGATAACTTTGAGGTGGTTTCGTACCCTACAAACAATTTTGTCTTATGTTCTCCACTAGATAAAAACTTTGGAGTGATTCTTCATCGCACGTTGAGGGATGGTTATATGATCCAATTGTATTAGCATTGTTGAGAGATTGCACTAGCAAAATTACGGACCCTAGGCCTCATTTTCAAGCATTGCAATACCGCTTGTGCTCACTTTTGTTACTTGTTACCTTGTTGTTTTCTTATTGTTACTATTACAAAAAACAATATCTACTATCATTACTACACGTGTATCACCATCTCTTCGCCAAACTAGTGCACCTATACAATTTATCATTGTATTTGGTGTGTTAGGGACAGAAGAGACTCTTTGTTATTTGGTTGCAGGGTTGTTTGAGGGAGACCATTTGCATCCTATGCCTCCCACGGATTGATAAACCTTAGGTCATCCACTTGAGGGAAATTTGCTACTGTCCTACAAAACTCTGCACTTGGAGGCCCAACACGAGTCTACAAGAACAAGTTGTGTAGTAGACATCATTTATACGGTTTGAAACTAACTAGAATAGCACTATATAAAGTCCCTAACCCCTAGCCTCAAAGATCATTGTGAGCGGAACCACGAAAAAGGGTCGAGGTATAGGGCTTAGACCGTGTGCGTATATTTCTTACAGTTATGTCGTCAAAGTCTCCTCCAACACAATCGATACTAGCTCGTAAATAGTCGGCCCACATTGTGATTTTTGAGTGGTATCGTATTTCCAAGTTGTTCAGTGAGATTTTCTAATTTTTCTATAGTTTTACATCACATCTATTTTGATAGCTACGGTCCACACAAAAAGCAAAAAAAGTTAGGGTTAGATCATCTTGTCCAAGCCAGTCTGAGCCGTCAAATTTTTCTTCTCAGTGCATTGCATAGTTAGATTTACATTAGCATCCTTTGTTGAGTTGTTGGTCTTAGGTCTAGTCCTTTAGAATTTTGAGTTCTGTTCACGTTAGTCACGATGTCACTACACCATCATCCTCCTATGTTGTCGATCACAACTCCATCATTTTATGATCATGTCGTAGATGAGATTTTGGTGGTGCGGGTAGTCATTGACATAGTAGATGGGTCGATGTACCTTATGCACATAGCCCTCTTCCTTGCAGTCCAAAGCCAAGATGGCGATAACCGCTCGATTGGTGGCCGACATGTAGAGAAGCATGGGCTCCCCTTCTCTTGGTGCGACGAGGGCATGTTGTAGATAGAAGGGACTTAAGGTTGTCAAAGGCCTCTTGGGCTTCATCGATCGACCTGGAAGAGTCAGACCTTGATTGCTTGTATCTGTGTTGGTATTTCCCCGAAGAGGAGAGGATGATGCAACACAACAACCACTGGTACAATGAGGTGCTATACAAACGGTTTTTAACCCGTTTCCGCGACAACATTTTGAACCCTCGCCAAGTGAGTGTGCGACAGGGGGGTCCTTCCCACACGACCCAGAAGCCGTTGGAGATAGGAAGCCATGATACACAGGCCTTGCCAAATGTAATCGTATGCAATGCAACACACACTAAAATTTTTCACACGTGTGGGGTCGGTGATTAAACATTTCTGATGACGCAGTGAAACCAAACGGTGTGTTGTAATGAACCATTTGGGAAAGAGTATGTAAGGCACACAGGCCAACATATGAACTGTGTACGATATGTTCCCCATCGCACACGAGTTTTCTGCGGAACTCGTCTGCCATGCAAGACTCCATCGCACACATTTCCAAGCAATTACCGTGTGCGATAATGTTATATCACAAATGGTTCAGGAGCCCATTCACACACATACAAGTGTTGCAGACTGTTTGTGATTTGTTGTGTATCACCGACGGTTGCGGTAAGAGTAACGTGTGCTTTTCGTTTGGGATCCCACATGTTTCCTAAAAACTTTACGTCTGGGATTGTATTTTACATTGGGCACGGTTTACTCAGAGCTCTCATGTGTAATAATGTGGTATCACAAACGGTTCCAGAGCCCCTACGCACACGTAGTAGTGCTGCAAATTGTATGCGATCTGTTGTGTATCACCGATGGTTCCGCTATGATTGATGTATGCTTTCTGATATGGATTGCACACACTCATTTAGTTAAACCGTGTGCGGAGCAATTGCCAGGTTAAAGCAAAAATATCCCATTTGAATCGGCATGCAAAAAGCTAATTCGCCACAATATGCAATTGAACAAATAGTGACCACAGTAAGAACATTCATGAGATTTCGCAACAATTGCAATTGAACAAATGATAGCTAAATTCCAATGATTTTTTGACATGTATATGCATTACATAATTAATCATAGTCGTAACCATCAGCCCCAGATCTTATGAACCACTGCCACACATTGGCATCAACATTTCCATCACGGATCTTGGTCTGTTGTGAAAAAAGAACAACAACGGTTAGAAAATAGAAAAATAACTTATCATCCTATGTACAAAGCAAAAAAACTCACCGTGACCCATCTGGGAACAATCAACTTGTCGGTGTCCCGGTACTTCTCACGAAAAGAATATCAAAAAACATCAGCACTGTCTGAGTTGAGCATGCCAGTGGGGACAAATGCCTTAGCAACAGAACCAACACTAGCATCGCATTCACTATTTTGAAACATCGGCTTTTCACTAAGGAAAAAAGCAAAGATGAGAGCAATTAAAACTACAGTAGTGACAACAATAAGCATATGAGAGAAAAAGAAAAAGAGACAAAAATGAACTGTGCAAAATGAAACACTGACCGTTTTGAACAGTTCGTGCGCAACCTCGTAACAGCGAAGAAGAACGAATCAAGCTTAGCAACGTTAGCACCTTCTGTTTTCTTAAAAAAGAAAAAGCAAAATAAGTTCAAGTACTACAAGAAAACATTGCCACCATGCCATAAAATGAGAAGTACAACTTATTTACAAGTCCTTACCTACACTTTCAGTGTTTGTCGATGGGAGTTCCTGTGACGACAGCAATATGCCTGCGCTTTCAGGGTTTGACGACGCAACATCCTGTGAGGACAACAATATGGTAGCGCTTCCAGGGTCTAAAGAAAAACAATCCTGGGACGACAGGAGCGCCTCATTGGCCAAGGGGCCAGAAGAAATAGACAGAATGAAATCATCATCCTCAGTTGGCACCTCCTCCATGCTAGACACATCGGCGTCTTGCAATGCATCACCATAATCAAGCCCTCTAGGCGGGAAATTTTCCAACGGCAATTCTCCAGAACCAGAAAGAATATCACTCTCAGCAATACCAACACCAGACGATTTGGCATCAAGTATGCTGGCAGCATCAACATCCTCATTAGCAACTTTGCTACCAACATCATGCTCACTGCTCAATGGAACACCACAAGCATCACCTCCAACAGTTACGGCAGCCTCGCACTCAACATCAGTCATCTGAAAAAATAAAAATTCAAAAAGTGAAAGAAAATGAGCAAAAATAACAATAAAAAAACCAACAAAGTGGTGTACAATCTATCTTTTACAGCTACAAAGAAACAGCAGCGAAAACTGCATATAAAATTAGTGCAAGCACAAAAAACAAACCTTAGCAGCATCCACAGCAACACCACTGATGTTGTTGCTGCTAACACTCAAAGGAACATCACCGATGATCGAACAAGGCTCATCACCAACAATAGGATCCTGATTCATAGTAATGAAGCCCAAAACATGCTATTATTAGCAACAAGAAACAAAAAGTTAAACTACACTAACAAAAGGTAAAATATCACATACAAATTCATATCGGACAGTGTGGGATAGAAAAATGAACATGTAAGGAACAGTGGTGCGTATGAAATTTCAAAAAAACAATAAAAAAAATAACCTTGCTCTTATCAATAGATGGATCATTAACTCCATAGCCAATAGCAGCCTCAACATCATGACAGGGCTCCTGCATGGAAAAAAATTAAATAAGCAGATGATCATGAGAAAGTTCAACTACAATAATGACAGCAGAACAACATAGTAAAAAATGCAAAACATCAAGGACTGACTCACCTCAACAACAGGGGGCTCCAAACGAACATCATTCATATGGTGGTCCGAAACATTAGCCTCAGTACCATCACTAGCCCTGCTGGCAGTGGCAGCAGCCTCATCCTGCTCAATCTGAGTGATAACAACATTAGCACTTTCTTCATATGGATTGCAGCGAGAGTCTTGCATAGTTTTGAAACGCTTCATGTTGTTCAACAGACGAACCGGGCTCTGTATTAGTTGAGCAGCACCATCATGCATATCACTAATTAAAATTCTCTCCACTTCAATGTAGTCCACTGCTTCATCAGCATTAAACTGATGACCATCAGGGAGGATAATGTTGATACAGCTCAGACGCTCAACTGTAGATGGGACCTTTTCCAGCTCAGAACGCACATTAATAAAAATGTGCTCAGTGCGCTCCAACGCAGAAACAGCTACATCAATACCAAAACCCTGCCTCTATGAAGTACTAGCCTTACTAGGGCCAGGGGGAACATAACCAGCATGCTCAACACCACAACCATCTCTGGACTCACCGTGTAGAGATGAAATCTTCGGAACCTGAGACGGCATCTCCAGGACTGGATGTTTATACACCCGGAAAAAGACAACTTCCTATTGAGTTTTCCACTATGAACAAGGGCAAAAGGAGTAAATTAATCAAATGCAACACACAGGGAAAAATAAACATTATATTAACAGATTTAAATCAACAGTACTAACTAGCTTTCACTGTCAGTGCTAATTTGTTAGTATTTACAAACAGGTCAGTCGATCAAAGAGATTCAGTTCAACCACACATGACACAACAGTACTAAAAATGATACCTAAACCTCCGAAAGCTTAAGAACTGACAAAATATAAACAGGAAACTCTGCAGTACACATGTTCACTCTAGCAAAAGTAGTTATACCTAAACAATAAAAGGTCTGCAAAGACACGACAGAAATAAAACTCACCGGAAGCTTCCCAAACACCCAAGTCTTTGGATCTGCGTTGCCTCTTCTTATCAAATCTGCATCAGCTAGATCGAAAAGCTTGTTCTGATCCATGAAACATATGTGGGGGACTCACATGTCAACCTCCAGAAACTTGCCACGGATAGGGCAATCAAGGTACATTAGTATAGGCCCTACAGCACAACCTGTGATTGCCTTCCCAAGGGTAACACCATCTTTGTACCTGACAACAGTCCTTCTAAGCTCATCAACCATCAGTTGGCAATAATCCATATTAGCCATGTCCTCAATGACAAGATCCTCAAACATTGCCGCCTGTCTAGAAACACGATGGGCCGCACCAGGCCAAACAACTTCCATAAACACAATAATGAAGAACACTTTTAGAGCAAGGTCATCTTTGCTACGATCCTTGACAAGCACCTTGAGCTTATCCCTCAAATCCTTCATCTTGATATCTCTGTTCTTGCCAATGTCAAGCTCCAATCTTAACTTCATCAGAGCTTCATTATATTCGTCCTCTGAGGGCCTTGGTGCAGAACGACCACCGCGAGGGAAACCAAATAGTTGTTGTATACAATCGCTAGTGATACAAAGCTTCTTATTCGCCTCACCCATGTCAAGAGTCATCGTATCAGGATGTATCTTCAGGTACAAAACTCCCATCAAAGGGCGGGAAATGTTAGAATTCACCTTCCACTTCAAGATAGAACCAAAACTAGCTGCATGAACCCTAGCCACATGCCGACTCTCAAACAAACGAGCACAAGCATCAAGCTCTCTCAATGAACATCGCACAGTTATATTCAATCATTGTAAGTCACCTTCATGCAAAGCAACTTTTCCATCATTGCCTCTCGCCGACTTGACCGGACTCATAATGCTAACAGGCTGTAAATGAAAATAAAGAAGGCATAGCTTAATTAAATGAATATAAAAAACAAAACAAACATATGTAGCCTAGAAGGGAAAAAAGCACAAGTTCAACTATTAAAACAACATTAGTACCACAAAAAAACTATTGGAAGTACAACTAGATTATCTATTAAAAAATCACTACCACAAATAAATATTGCACAAGTTCAAATATTAAAACAACAAAAGTACCACAAAATAAACTATTGCAAGTACAACTACATTAACTATTGGAAGTACCACAAAAAAAACTATTAGAAGTACAACATCAGTACCACTAAAAAATATTGCACAAGTTCAAATATTAAAACAACATCAGTAGCACAAAAAAACTATTGAAAGTACAACTATAAGAAGAAACGTGATGCAAACAATGACCAAACCTCACCTGGCTAGCATACCAACTGGCAACAACTAAATTATTGGAAGTACAACTAGTAAGTCACATACAGTACAAACACTTATTCCAAAACAAAAACTATTGTATTATAAGTATAATTAAGTCTACTGTGCATGACTAATACTAATAAATACAATAAATTGCTAAACTACTTCAGCAAAGACTAAAATAAACAAATATAATTAAAAATGCTACTAACTAGAAATTTTCAAGTACTAAGAAAACACATACCACTGCATATTCATCATTCAAAACCAACTTCAATATCATCTCCATCAGATGCAGGATCTTTAGCTTTGACACGAGCACGCTTCTTCACACCTTTGTTCACCTTCACAGGACAAACTTTATGCTTCTTATTTTCCTTCGGAACAGGAGATGAAGAAGGCTTATTATTTGGCAAAAATCATGGACTCCGGCGAACAGGGGAGCCACCAAGTTTGCTTGGACCAATCTTCACAACAACACTATCTACATCAGCTTTGCTATTACCGAGTTGCGAAGCAACTTTCACACGGGGGCTACGCCTCTGTGTGCCATCAGGATTTGGATATGCCATCTTCCTCTTCAAAACAACTTTCTTTTCCTTAACTGCATCATGAGGAAACACTTGCGTCAAGCGAGTCTGCAAAAGATTTGTCTTCACAGGCCTGTAAGTTCCATGAGATCCAGCATCACCAGTTGCAATGGCCGCGTCACCACCTTCATCATCTCCAGCTTGAGCAGCTTGAGCAACATCCTCAGCGCTTCATTGCACGCAAGCAGTGTTTTTAGGCCGTTCCAACTCCTTTCTCCTTTGAAAATAAGACTTCTTCTTTCTTTTCCTTTCGTCCTCCAGCTGTAGCTGCATAGGAACATCATCATCCTGAGTAACAGGCTTAGTTCCATCAACACTCTGTGACTAAGTAACTAACAACTGCAAGCTCCCATCACCATCAACAAAATTATCATTAATATCTTTCAGAACTTCGGTAATGTCCTCAGCAGCACCATGACTATCATTAACTACATAAATCAAAAAACAAAAGCACACACATATACAATTAAAAACAATTAACAATTCAGAGACAAGTAAAACAAGGCACATAGCGTCAGACGCAAACAAAAGAAAAAACTGATGTAACTAAACACATTTATGTATGCAAAGATGTTAAAAAAAGCAAATAAAAGGGAAACACCAGCAACACTCGCAAGTTCTTCTAGAGGATTTTTTATCTCAAAAATAACATTCACAAGATCTTGAAAGCGTTCTGATTTGTCAGAATCAGGAGGCACCGGTACTCCAACATCTGCAACAACATCATAATCAGCATAAAGGGAAAGAGAGCAAAGTAAATGAACAAGCAATCAGTTCAACTATATGCACATTACTAGTTCACAAATAGGACAACACAACAGTTCATGAACATCACAGCAAGCAATAAAATAATATAACCCCACAATTGCACACCGAACTTCAAAATGTTAGCTCTTTCAACATCTTAATATGTTCTTCTCAGACTGATACAAACTATTCAGATACAAGTACAACAGTTCAGAATACACATGGTAATCAGTACTCCAACCTGTATGTAGGTTACAGCGACCTAAAAACTAGACATACAACACATTCTAGTGCAAAAATTAACAACTATCAAAATACATAAAACTTTTAATGTCATACGACAACACCTATACAACTAAAAACATATTAAGCACCAGATCTCGTAAAAACATCATCCGCAAAAAACAGATAAAAAAAGTTTCAGCACAATGAATTACCTGCATTCATCTTGTCTGGACTGGTTGATGTACCCATTGAGATCTATAGACCTAAAAATTGCCGAACGAGAATTGCAAGACACATGACCAAAAATTAGGGTTCTCACAGGTTTCAAAAATGAAGAACACCAAACAAAGCAAAACTCTTACCTGCAAACACAAACTCCACCGCTGAATCCAGCCCAAACACCCGAGCCGCTCTTCAAGAGCAAACGAACCCTAACGAATCTAGCCTGAGACATCACGAGAGCAACACCTTACAAATACAGGAAATATCTGTACAGAAAGGGATGCAAGGGGAGTGGAGGACAGAGCAAATGAACCAACAGAGCACACAGAGCTTCACCCTGAAGTTGAACCCGCTGGCCAACGCTCCCGCAGCGAAACAGGGGAAGCACCTTCTATGCCAGAAGCGGAGAGGAGGGGAACGAAGAAGCAAGCGATTTGGAAATAACTAGGGGAGGGGAGGGGAACGGGGGGGTCAGAGGTTAAAAGGTGAGTGGGAGAAAACCGACGGCTAAAGCCCACGATCGTGAAAAAAAAGGCAAAGCCCAATATCTCAGGGCAGTTACTAATCTCAAATAATAGAAAAATTAAATACAATAACAAAAAAATAATATAGAGGGAGAGCACGAACGACTAAAGTACAAATAGGACCTCATAACAGTTCAACAAAAAATATCAAAAAAGTACAATTCAAATATAAAAAAATACAATAAAACTACAAAAATTCTAGTTTCCCCCCTAAAAAATAAATAATGGGAAAAGTCATGTTACGGATTCGCCTCCGCATGCAACGCAGAGGCACACCGCATAGTCGCCTGCTACGGCTCGTTCCTGGCTCGGCCCACCTCGCGCTAACGCGACAGTGCGCTCGTTTGACAGGTGCAGTCCGGTTATTCTGTTTCCCACCTCCACGCACCCACACCCCCCTAAGATATATAATGAGGCAAGTCAAGTTACGGACTCGCCGCCGCATGCAACACCACGGCACACCGCGTCGTTGTCTGCTATGGCTCGTTCCTGGCTCGGCCTTGCCGGGATGGGGGAGGGGGGTCCCGACCCCCCTCCCTCTCGGCTCGGCCTCGCGTTAAGGCGGCAGTGCGCTCGTTTGACAGGCGCGGTGCAGTTATTCTGTTTCCCACCCCCACGCACCCATGCACCCATGAGATAGATAATGGGGCAAGTCCATACTAGGAAGATATGTCAGTACAACTATGCCCCTCGATGCAGTGCTGGTTATTCAGTTTCCCACCCCCACGCACCCACACCCCCTAAGATAGATAATGGGGCAAGTCATGTTACGGACTCGCCTCCGCATGCGACGCCATGGCACGCCGCATCATCGCCTGCTATGGCTCGTTCCTGGCTCGGCCTCGCCAGCATGGGGGAGGGGGTCCCAACCCCACCTTCCCCCCCCCCCAGGCTCGGCTTCGTGCTAACACGGCAGTGCGCTCTTTGACAAGCGCAGTGTGGTTATTCTGATTCCCACCCCCACGCACCCACACCCCCCTAAGATAGATAATGGGGCAAGTCCATACAAGAAATATGTGTCAATACAACTATGCCCCTCGGTGCAGTGCTGGTTATTCTATTTCCCACCCCCACGCACCCACGCACCCCTAAGATAGATAATGGGCAAGTCATGTTAACGACTCGCCTCCACATGCGATGCTGCGGCACGCCACGTCGTCGCCTGCTACGGCGCGTTCCTTGCTCGGCCTCGCCGGGATGGAGGAGGGGGGTCCCTAGCCCCCCTCCCCCTCCCCGGCTCGGCCTCGCGCTAACGCGGCAGTGCGCTCGTTTGACAGGTGCAGTGCGGTTATTCTGTTTCCCACCCCCACGCACCCACACCCCCCCAAGATATATAACGGGGCAAGTCAAGTTACGGACTCGCCTCCGCATGAAATGTCGTGGCACACCGCGTCGTCGTCTGCTACGGTTCGTTCCTCGCTTGGCATTGCCGGGATGGGGGAGGGGGGCCCCTCCCCCCGGCTCGGCCTCACGCTAACGCGGCAGTGCGCTTGTTTGACTAGTGCAGTGCGGTAATACTATTTCCCACCCCCACGCACCCACACCCCCCTAAGATACATAATGGGGCGAGTCCATACAAGGAAGATGTGTCAGTACAACTATGCCCCTTGGTGCAGTGCTGGTTATTCTGTTTCCCACCCCCACGCACCCACTCCCCCAAAGATAGATAATGGGGCAAGTCATATTACGGACTCGCCTTCGCATGCGACACCACGACACCCCGTGTCGTCACCTGCTACGGCTCGTTCCTGGCTCGGCCTCGCCGGGATGGGGGAGGGGGTCCCGACCACCCCTCCCCCCGGCTCGGCCTCGTGCTAACGCGGCAGTGCGCTTGTTTGACAGGTGCAGTGTCGTTATTCTGTTTCCCACCCCCACGCACCCACACCCCCCTAAGATAGATAACGGGGCAAGTCCATACAAGGAAAATGTGTCAGTACAACTATGCCCCTCGGTGCAGTGCTGGTTATTCTGTTTTCCACCCCCACGCACCCACACCCCCCTAAGATAGATAATGGGGCAAGTCATGTTACGGACTCGCCTCCGCATGCGACGCCGTGGCACGCCGCGTCGTCGCCTGCTACGGCTCGTTCCTGGCTCGGCCTCTCCGGGATGGGGGAGCTCCCCTCCCCCTCCCTGGCTTGGCCTCGCACTAACGCTGCAATGCGCTCGTTTGACCAGCGCCGTGCGGTTATTCTGTTTCCCACCCCCACACACCCACACCCCCCTAAGATAGATAATGGGGCAATTCATGTTACGGACTCGCCTCCGCATGCGACGCCGTGGCCAGGGGCGGAGCCACGTTATCTCATCCGGTGTCACTGACACCAGGTAAAATACGTTCTTACCTTATACATAGTCCAAGTTTTTGGGCTGGACACCAGTAATTTTTGGACCTGGACACCGGCCAGCCCAGCTATAGATTAATCGATCCCTCGTCCTGTATGTCAGTACATGCGCGTGTTGAAAAAAAAGGTATCGATCCCCAATACGGTTGTATACCTGTACATGCGCCTGTTCGGTTGCTCATCCGCTCGGCTTCTGCGCCTCAACCCTCACAGCGCCGCTGCTCTCATCCCTTCTCGGTTTCTCCGTCGCGCGGCCAACCGCCGGTCGGCCTAGTCGACGTTGTTCAAGCATCGCTAGCGGGCCACCTCCACCCTCGCCCCACTTAGGGATTGCTGGAAATTTGAGGTACGTCTCAGCTCTCATCTCAGCACTTGGTAATTGTCGATCTCTCTCAAATCTGAAATCTCAACTAGTCAACTGTGTGTAGGAATTTCATTTTCTTTCTAATTTCTGTTTTTCTAATTGTATGGCTAGGGTCTTAATATTTGAAGCTATTACAATTGCGAACAATTGGCTGCGATTCATATCTAACTAGGGGAAGATTATTTCTGTGGCAGCAGTGAGGCACAATGTCGAATAAGCTTAAGTCCCTAATTGTATAATTCAATCAATATGTTTTGTTTATTGTTTCTATTCTTGCATATGCAAATACAAATAATGTAAGTCATACATTTTTGCTAATACAATAATAATTAATCATAGGAGAATTTATGGAAAGGTTTGTTAAAAAAATGAAGACCTCGGCACAAATTGATATAGCTAGCCCATCACATGAACCAGATGATCCTCCAGGTCCGCCACATGAACCGGATGATGCTCCATCACAGGAACAAAATGATGCCTTGGCAGATGAAGATCCAGCCCATAACATGTGTAATTCATCTCAAGCTCTAGAAGAAATCAATTGGGAAGAGGAAATTCAATCTGATCCTAGCAAAAGATGAAGCACAGATGAGTATCCTCCTTGAAAGTGCTAGTTATCGACTAGAGGGGGGTGAATAGGCGATTTTTAGCAAAGTCTTCAAAACATGGAAGTTTCAAAGACAAACAATAGAAATGACCTAATTGATATGCAGCGGAAGATAAACTACAACAAGCAAGCCATAGTCAAGTATGCAATAATGTGAAAGTACAAAGACTAATAGCAGCTTGGTAGTAAGGATCAGGATGGAAGATGGTATGAAGCCAATCAACGATAGCAGTCAAGCAATGAAGTCAAACAGGTATGACAAACAGGCAATGACTTCACGAAGACAAACTTAAGGTAAGGGGAGTTAGAGGATAGAACCAGTCACTTGTTGAAGACACAGGATTTGTTGGACCAGTTCCAGTTGCTGTGACAATTGTACATCTGGTTAGGGAGGCTGAGATTCAACTCAGAAGACCGCGTCTTCACCTTATTCCCCTTGAGCTAAGGACACATAGTCCTCGCCCAATCACTCTAGTAAGTCTTCAAGGTAGACTTCCGAACCTTCACAGACTTTGTTCACCGGCGATCCACAATGACTCTTGGATGCTCAGAACGCGACGCCTAACCGGCTGGAGGATACACAGTCCTCAAGTGTAATAAGTCTTCAGGTCACACAGACAGAAAGACTTCAGTGATGCCTAACACTCTTTGGCTCTGGGTGTTTGGGCTTTGTCCTCGCAAGGATTTCTCTCTCTCAAAGGCTTCAAGGTGGGTTGCTCTCAAACGACAAAAGCCGTAAACTAACTCTGAGCAGCCACCAATTTATGGTGTAGGGGGTGGGCTATTTATAGCCACAAGGCAACCCGACCTGATATGTCCGAAATGACCCTGGGTCACTAAGGAACTGACACGTGTTCCAACGGTCAGATTTCAAACACACACGGCAACTTTACTTGGGCTACAAGCAAAGCTGACTCATCCAGCTCTGGATAAGATTTGCTCTCATTGTCTTCGCTCGAAGACATAGGATTTGGGTTGAGCATCACTTCAGTCATTCTGACTTTGTTCACTTGGACCCCACTTAACAGTACGGTGGTTCCTATGACTCAACAAAGAAGAAAAGGAAACAACGAAACAACACAGTCTTCGCGCTCCATAGTCTTCACTCATTGTCTTCTCATGTCATAGTCTTCAATGTGAATATCTTCACATACCACCATTGTCGTCAATGTCTTCATACATTTTTAGGGGTCATCTCCGGTAGGTAAACCGAATCAATGAGGGACACTACCTGCGTTATCCTGCAATTCTCACAAACGCATTAGTCCCTCAACCAACTTTGTCGTCAATACTCCAAAACCAACTAGGGGTGGCACTAGATGCACTTACAATCTCCCCCTTTTTGGTGATTGATGACAAACTGGTTGAAGTTTTCAACGGGAATGAAGTATGTGAAATTGTAAAGGATAGGGTATTGTCTTCATAAGTGGCAAGGGCTCCCCCTGAAGATGTGCATATAAGTAATTTGCTTTTGGAATGCAAATGCACATGGCAGGTTGTACTTGTGGAGATCCTCTTCAACTTATGAAGATAATTCATCATGCATGAAATGATATAACTAAAAGAATGACATGCATAATGGAAAATGGACGTCTGCAGAATGATCTAAGTGCGGAATGATCTAAGTGCGGAAGTTATCATCGCACATGAAAGAGCAAATAAGTAGCAGACGACCATCGAGTTTAAGTGTTACAACTCAACGAACGAAATGTATCAAAAGCAAGAGTTGTAACCACTAGGCAAAATATAAAGCAACCGCCCATATGAACCCGCTTGAAGACTATCAAACTCATATGCTTCTCCCCCTTTTGTCAGTAATGACCAAAAAGGTTTGAAGACATAGAGCATCTACTCGTCTCATGAGGAGTAGGTGAAGCAGCAGGGTTGTCGTTGTTGGTTGGCGGTGCAGACGAACTTGGTGCAGTGTCGATGCGTGCAGAAGTAGGGGGTGGTGAAGTAGCATCGTCTTCATCATCGATCACGTTGGCATTCACAGTTGCCGCGGAGGAAGAATAGTCAGAGTCTTCAAGGGATGGAGTTCGACGTAGGATAGCATTCCGTGGAGGAGTGGAGTCAAACTTGAATCTTTCAGTGAAGCCATCGTCTTGAAGATCTGCTTCAGCACTGAGCAATGTCAAACTCTTCCATGATCGCCGACAGGTTTCGTGAGTGACAAATGCATTCTTGGTGGCAAGATTTCGAATGCGATTTACGTCCACCAAGAGGCTTTGCATCTGTCGCTTGAGCCAAAAGTGATGATTGTCTTGTTTCTGATGCAGTGCCACAAGAAGTTCTCGGTCATTTAGGACCCGAGAGCACTTCTTTGGCCTTTGAGCAATTGTGCTCTCAGTAGCTTCAGTTGGTGCACGATGAGGCAGACGAGTGTTTCCATCCATCGGATAGACACGAGTTACAGCTTGGACTCCTTCCATAGGCTGAGTGAAGCTTTGGTGGTCAGCATTTTGAAGACAAAGAGGCTTCTTGGCAGGCTCAGGGTATATGGCTTCAACTGACATATCAACCTCTGGTAGAAAGATCACATGATTGCGAGCAGAGGGCTGATAGTTGATAGCATAGTGTAGCTTGATGAGGCGCATGACCCATGGAGCACAGAATTTCAGACCAAAAAGGTCAGACCCAGATGCGGCCAGTTGCTGGAGGAAGAAATCTTGTGCACTGAAGCTGATGCCATTGAGGATGTAAAAGACCAATGTCTTCATGGCTCCTTCAAGTTTTGCAGCTGATGAATGCCCTTTGATAGGCCATAGAGTCTGCCTTATGATGTGATATATTGTGCGCGGCAGATACTCAAGGTCATCAATAAAGAACTCCTTTGGGTATTCAGCGTCATGTGGCAATGGCTTCATCATGCTCAACATCTGGCTCATGTTGGGTTCTGGCTTATGGAAGATGCTCTCCAGTGCATTGCGGTGGTGTTGACAACCAGGTTCATACAGCTCTCCGAGAGTGGATAACCCTGTAAGCTCAATGATGTCAAGAGCTTTAGCTTCATGATGAACATTTCCTGTCATCCACTCGAGAACCCATGTTTTTGTATCCCTATTGTAGACGCGAATGTGGAGGGTAGCATAGAATTGAAGCAGAAGTTCCTCATTCCAATGTTCTTTGTCTGTCACAAAGCTGAGCAGACCTGCATCACAAAAGCAGTCAAGTGCTTCTTCTAAGCATGGCAGTCCTGCAATGGCTTCAGTGTCGAGGCGCATATGAGGGAAAATGTGCCCTTGATCATACAGAACGCAGGAGTAATAGCTTCGCTGCTGATGACTCCAGAAATGATCAGATGATATTCTTGGCCTTGAGTAGGGGTTCTTTGCGCTGTCAAAGAAGGTGTTGTGGCTTTTGAAGCCATTTGCATTGAAGGACCCTGTAGATGTGGCAGTACCTGGAAACCTTGGCAGTCTTGGCTTTGGTTTCTAGACCTGAGGCCTATGCTCAATGTGATAATCAAACTGAGGACCAGAGACATGAGGCGGAGGAACAGAACGGGCCATCTGACAGTGATTAGCTGGCCATGGTTGTATGCTTTCTCAATTGTATGGGGCCTTGGTGGCGGAACAGGAGTTGTGGCAATAACAGTGGCTTCAGGCTGCACAACAGAAGCTTCAGGAGCAGTTGAAGCATTGGCTTCTGGCATATTGGTTGGTGCAGGCTCCACACTAGCTTCAGTCATGACAACGTCATGGGCTTCATTTGTCTTGGTGATGGCAGCCTCAAGATTTTCAACCTCCACTTGATGAGCTGGAGGGTCTGGTACTGGCACGTTCACTTCAGGAACAGCTTCTTCAGTAATGGGGGGAGTAGGGACACGTCCTTCTTCTTGTTCGTCATCGGCTGATGCAGCCGGATTGTCTTCAGCAGCTTTGGCTTCAGACACGGAGATATTCACAGTTGGAGTGGCATCTGGAAACACTTGACGTGCAACAGATTGGTGGTGCTCTTCTCCTTCTGGAACACTCAGAAGAGGGGCTTGAGTCCTTGGTCCTTTGCGAAGCCTTTGTAATACAGGCGACACCTTTGGAGATGGAGTTGGCTGGGCCTCATCCTCTTCAACTTGCACAGGTGGTGTGACTTGTTGTTGTTGGGGAGTACTGGGGGAGTCTTGTTGTTGTGGGCGATCAGCCCATGATGCATCCTGAGCAATTGGCGTCAGAGGACGACCAATGCTGATGATTTCGTTGTTCGTGAGAACAGGCGATGATACCAAGTTGTGCTCGATCTGAGGAAGAACGTCATCATCTTCAACATTGTCATGGTGACCAATGTCTTCGGCAGCGATGGGATCAACTGCTGGAATGTCTTCAGCTTCATAAGCCTGTGTGGAAGCAGGCTCATGAACAACCATCCGTCGTTCTTGGTGTTCAGATGCAGGGCGAACCACTGAGATAGGTTCAACAACTAAGGGCTCTGTGGGAGCAGCCCTATTCTTCTTGATCTTGCGCTTCTTCTTGGAGGGAGCAGCATCAGAGGCTTCTGAGGTTTTCCTTTTTTCTGGCTTCAGCCTCTACAGCCCTCGTCTTCTTCTGTTCTGAAGCGGTTGACATGGCCTTTGGCCTCGAGCCAGTCATGCTGCTTGGGAAGACTATGTGAGGTTCATCCTGCCTCGAAGGTGCAGGTTGGACAGTTGATAGCTTCTTCTTCTTTGCAGCCATTCTGGGGTCGATGCCAGGACGACCAAGAGCCTTGCGCTTCTCAGCCTCATTGTAGGCTAGCACACACTTGTCAGCCAGATTCTTCATGCGCTCTCGAGAGCCTCGAGCTTCTTCACGCTTCTTGTGAAAGGCTTCTTTGAGCTCGTGCAGCATGATCTTGAAGTTTTTGACATCTTGCACGCTGAGCTTGGCCACATGCTTCTTGAACTGAGCCTTTTCATAGTTGATATTGTGCTTCAGTTCGACGATGCGCTGAGCAATAGCTAGCTCAGAAGCAATAGCGCCATTGAAGGAGACACTGAGGCCAATGGGAAGTTGCAAATCATCAAAGCTGAGATTTGGTGTGTCAAACCACTCATCAATGAAGTTATGGATGATTGCCACGTCAAAGAGAGGCAAATTATTGAAGATCTCTGCTTCTTCCTTGCTCTTGATCAGTTGCTCAAGAGCATCATCTGCAATATTGTCATCGCAGATTGTGAAGCCTTAGTTTTCTTTGGCTTCTACGGCCTTGGAGGAGGAGCTGGGGCTTCATCAGTATCAGCATCATTATCAGAATGATCTACTCTGGCACCCTGGACCAAGATGTATGTGATGAGGCCATCAAGGTTTGAAAAGGGGCCGATGATATTGGGTTCTGCATCACGTGAGCCGTCAGCACGGGGAGCAGAGGGACCAGGGTTGAAGTCTAATCCCAATGACTTCTTGTTTTCCTTGGCCGATGCCTTTGTGTGCTGGAAGTTGCGCTTGAAGAGATTATCATCACGACACCAGAGCAGTGATGATGGGTCGGCATTTTCAGGCTGTGGTCCACGGACCATACAAGGATAGAAATCATGTGCAACAGCTTCAGCTCTGTTCTTGGGTGGAAGGCCTCGATAGAGAATATCACCCCAAGGACTTTTAATAGCATTCTTCTCAGCATATTCCTGGGTCACGAACTTGTACTTGAACCATTGTTCAGCCCAATATCGTCGAATCCATTGGATTCGGGTCTTGCGCTGATTATAATCCTCTTCAAGATCTGTCTTGTAAATTCCTGCGAGGTCATCAGGCAAATCTTTTGATGTTCCCCCTCGATGCTGTCTGCCACCCTTCCTTATTGATTTCTCCGCAGCCATGAACTTCAAACTGAATGGCTTCAATACGTTCAAAGGCTTCAAGGGCTTTCGCTTGCTGGTCAAACAGGAACTAGCTTCAGGAGAGTTAATGTGTTGCTGTAGGAATTCTGCAAACGAATGCATACTATGAGAACCAAGGGATTCTCCCACGGACATGTACCTGTGACAGCATTAGAGATGCGAGGGAAGGGGAAGAGGTCATATGCATTCTCAGAAGATTTGAAGATAAATCAGTTTGAAGACATTGACCTCATGATGCGAAGACATTCACTTATATGTTGAGAGTTGGTTCCAGATTTGTAGGAATCCATGAATAAGTACAAGTGAGGAATCTAACTAGATATGAAGCTTAAGTGAATATACTAGGCAGTATGAGATGCAGACAGAATAGATCTAACATCGTATAGGCAGAAACCAATTTGGGTAAATAAGATGTATCATTGAGGATCAAAAAGATGGTAAAAAATAGAGTTATATTTACCACACGAAGAACTGCTAGATGGGATGAATAGGAGACGAGCAGTTCAATCCACCGTGCCCTAACTTGGCGACGGAGGACACCTACGGCGGCGGCGGAGAGGACGATGTCCGCGGCCGGCGTGAGGACGGCGTCGGAGAAGTCGCGGCAGCTAAGCGCTTCGTCGCCAGCGTCGTCGCGAGCTAGCGGTGGCGCTAGGGTTTTGACGAGGTGGAGAGGTGGAAGAAGGTTTTCTTGACCACATGGGACACGTATTTATAAGAAGGTGTGCGGCATAGCGCAATTACGCAGGTGCCCCTACCTGTTCACATCTGAGGGACACGTGGCAAGCATGCAACATACTCAGAGTTGTCCCACGTTCCCACGCCCGCCAAGTTTGTCGGATGCTTGTTCCGGCTTCTCCGGATTTCAACAATAATGATGAATCATTTAAAAAGACTTGATGTTTGTCTCTGTGTCTTTTGCTGACACGGATGCAGAGAAGACATTCGACAGTTTCAATAGAATGCATATGATTTGGACAGATAAATTTTGAGATAGTAAGCATAGAGAGATTAGGGTCCGATCACATTCACTTAGTTCAAAAGATTCAACAAGGAAGACATAGCTATAAGTGAATGTTGTAGAGGACAGAATACTGGTATATATATATATGAGAAAGCAATCAAATCGACATAGTGAAGTAAATCATGAAGATAAGTTGAAAGTTGAAGACAAACCAAATGCGAAGATATTGCAACAATAACGCCATGAGTGAAACACTTCAAACCAAGTAATTTGGTGGTGGCGTTACCCACGGTATAGGAAGTATTAGACCCAGACACGGCGCACAATTATCGTGGCGCTCCGAAGTCAAATTCCACGTTAATGTATTCACACTCAGAATGTAAGTCTTCATTGATTGAAGATATACTTTACTTCGTGTGTTGCACATCTAAGTCATCAACATGCATAAGTGTTAGGATGTGTGCCTGATCACAGGACATTTGATGATTCCAAGATATTTAGCTCACACCGTCACTTGCAAAACTTTTTCTCATCCAAGGGCTTTGTGAAGATATCTGCCAGTTGCTCTTTAGTGTTGACATGAATGATGTCAATATCTTTCTTCATGACATGATCTCTGAGAAAGTGATGATGAATTTCAATGTGCTTTGTCTTTGAGTGCTGGACTGGATTGTTGGCAATCTTGATAGCACTTTTGTTGACGCAGAAGAGAGGTACTTATTTCAGATTGATGCCATAGTCCTTGAGAGTTTGCTTCATCCATAGAAGCTGAGCGCAGCAAGATCCAGCAGCAATGTATTCAGATTCAGCATTTGAGAGTGATACACAGTTTTGCTTCTTTGAAGACCAACAGACAAGTGATCGTCACAGAAAGTGACATGTGCCTGATGTAGACTTGCGATCAACCTTGTCTCCAGCATAATCAGCATCCGAGAATCCAACCAGATCAAATCTTGAGCCCTTTGGATACCATAATCCGAGTGTTGGGGTGTAAGCCAAATATCTAAGAATTCGCTTCACAGCTAAGTGATGTGATTCCTTTGGTTCCACTAGGAATCGAGCACACATGAAAACACTAAGCATGATATCTGGCCTAGATGCACCTAGGTAAAGTAAGGAACCAATCGTGGAGCGGTAAACCTTTTGATTGAACTCTTTACCATTGTCGTCGGGACCAAGATGGTGTTTGGCTGGCATTGGCGTCGTGTAACCTTTGCAATCTTGCATTCCAAACTTCTTCAGACAGTCTTTGAGATATTTTTCTTGAGATATGAAGATGACATTCCTTTGCTGACGAATTTGAAGACCAAGGAAGAACTTCAGCTCACCCATCATGGACATATGATATTTCTCTTGCATCATGTATCCAAACTCATCACTATACTTCTGGTTGGTGCAGCCGAAGATAATGTCATCCACATATATTTGGCACACAAACAGTTCACCATCATATGTCTTCGTGAAGAGTGTGGGATCGAGGGATCCAGGTTTGAAGCATTTGCTCTTCAGGAAGTCTTTGATCGTATCATACCAAGCGCGAGGAGCTTGTTTGAGGCCATACAGTGCTTTGTTTAACTTGTACACCATATCAGGATGTTCTGGATCTTCAAAGCCAGGTGGTTGAGCAACGTACACTTCTTCTTCAATTTTTCCGTTGAGGAATGCACTCTTCACATCCATTTGATATAGTAAGATGTTATGGTGGTTTGCATAGGCTAGCAGTATGTGAATAGCTTCAAGCCTAGCCATAGGAGCAAATGTTTCATCGAAGTCAATTCCTTCAACTCGAGTGTATCCTTGAGCCACAAGACGTGCTTTGTTTCTGACGACTTGACCATGCTCATCTTGCTTGTTTCGATATATCCATTTTGTGCCAATAATGTTATGCTTGCGAGGGTCAGGGCGCTTGACAAGTTCCCAAACATTATTCAGCTTGAACTGTTGAAGTTCTTCTTGCATGGCTTGAATCCATTCAGGTTCCATAAAGGCTTCAGCAACTTTCTTGGGTTCTGATATTGACACAAATGAAAAATGCCCATAGAAATTTGCTAACTGTGTTGCTCTTGAGCGAGTAAGTGGACCAGGCGCATTGATTCTATCAATTATCTTCTCAATTTGTACTTCATTAGCAACACGAGGATGAACTGGACGAAGACCTTGCTCTTGCTGATCATTGTCATCATTGGGACGATTGTCTTCGGTCTGAGCATTGTCTTCAGTCTGAGCATTGTCTTCAGTCTGGTTTGGTGCAGAAATGATAAGTTCCTCTTCAGGCTGTGCTTCAGAGGGCATGATTTCACCTGTTCCCATCAGCTTGATTGATTCGCTGGACGGAGCTTCATCAAGTGTACTTGGCAGGAGCTCTCTTTGTGAACCATTGGTTTCATCAAATCGCACGTCCACAGTTTCAATGATTTTCTAGTGATATAGGTTGAAGACTCTATAAGAGTGCGAGTCCTTTCCATAACCGAGCATGAAGCCTTCATGAGGTTTAGGTGCAAATTTTGACTTGTGATGGGGATCCTTGATCCAGCACCTAGCACCAAAGACTATGAAGTAGCTGACATTTGGCTTCTTGCCAGTAAGGAGCTCATAGGATGTTTTGCTCAGAAGCTTGTGGATGTAAACACGGTTGATGATGTGACATGCTGTATCAATAGCTTCAGGCCAGAACTTTCTTGGTGTCTTGTACTCGTCGAGCATTGTTCGAGCCATCTCAATGAGGGTTCTGTTCTTGCGCTCTAGAATGCCATTTTGTTGAGGTGTGTATGGAGCATTGTTTTGTTCTTACTTGGAGCTATATTTTTATTCACCACATGATATATGTCTTCGTCTTCGTCTTTCCTTTTTAGATTACCACAATCATCCTTGCTGTACACACCTTTTGGGAGAAACCCACATGATTTGGAATTTATTAGAATAATCTATGTGCTTCACTTATATCTTTTGAGCTAGATAGTTTTGCTCTATGTGCTTCACTTATATTTTCTAGAGCACGGCGGTGGCTTGATTTTGTATAAATTGTTGATCTCTCATGCTTCACTTATATTATTTTGAGAGTCTCTTAGAACAGCATGGTATTTTCTATGGTTATAAAATTGGTCCTAGAATGATGGGCATCCAAGTTGGGTATAATAAAAACTATTATAGGATGTGAATTGGATGCTCTGATCAATTTGATGCTTGATAATTGTTTTGAGATATGGAGGTGGTGATATTAGAGTCATGCTAGTTGGGTGATTGTGAATTTAAAGAATACTTGTGTTGAAGTTGGAAAGTCTCATAGCATGCACGTATGGTAAAAGTTGTGTAACAAATTTATTGCATGGAGTGCTCTTTTGATTGCCTTCCCTTGAGTGGAGATCGGGGAGACGCGATGGTTAACTCCTACCAACCTCCCCCCTAGGAGCATGCGTAGTAGTACTTTGCTTCAAGGGCTAATAAAACTTTTGCAATAAGTATATGAGTTCTTTATGACTAATGTGAGTCCATGGATTATACGCACTCTTACCTTTCCATCATTGCTAGCCTCTTCGGTACCGTGCATTGCCCTTTCTCACCTTGAGAGTTGGTGCAAACTTCGCCGGTGCATCCAAACCCCGTGATACGATACGCTCTATCACACATGAACCTCCTTATATCTTCCTCAAAACAGCCACCATACCTACCTATTATGGCATTTCCATAGCCATTCCGAGATATATTGCCATGCAACTTTCCACCGTTCCGTTTATCATGACACGCATCATCATTGTCATATTGCCTTGCATGATCATGTAGTTGACATCGTATTTGTGGCAAAGCCACCATGCATAATTTTTCATACA
Organism: Triticum aestivum; assembly: GCF_018294505.1. Taxonomy (NCBI): domain Eukaryota; kingdom Viridiplantae; phylum Streptophyta; class Magnoliopsida; order Poales; family Poaceae; genus Triticum; species Triticum aestivum. The sequence continues at coordinate 375,745,894 of NC_057801.1, read as the reverse complement.
TTTCACTCTTGATTCATTTGCCATCCCGGTACTCCGCTGGAGGCATTCATATAGAGTCATATCTTGTTCTAATTTTGAGTTGTAACTCATGAGTTGTAAATAAATAGAAGTGTGATGATCATCATTATTAGAGCATTGTCCCTATAAAAGGCAAAATAAAAAAAGGGAAGGCCAAATAAAAAAAGAGAAAGGCTAAATAAAAAAAGAAAGACCCATAGTGCTATATCCATGCCTCACGCTCATGTACTGCGTGAGAGTTGAAAAAGCTAAAGCGCGTTAAAAGTATGAACCAATTGCTTGGCTGAAACCGGGGTTGTTCTTGATGGGAGTATTTTGTGTGATGAAAATGGAACATACCCTAACTATATGATTTTGTAGGGATGAACCTTCTAATGCCATGTTATTTTGAGAAGACATGATTGCTTAGTTAGTATGCTTGAAGTATTACTATTTCTTATGTCAATATGAACTTTTATTTTGAATCATTTGGATCTAAACATTCATGCCACAATAAAGAAAATTACATTGAGAAATATGCTAGGTAGCATTCCAAATCAAAACTTCTGTTTTTATCATTTACCTACTCGAGGGCGAGCAGGAATTAAGCTTGGGGATGCTTGATACGTCTCCAACGTATCTATAATTTTTGATTGTTCCATGCTATTATATTACCCGTTTTGGATGTTTATGGGCTTTACTTTACACTTTTATATCATTTTTTTGGACTAACCTACTAACCGGAGGCCCAACCCGAATTGCTGTTTTTTTGCCTATTTCAGTGTTTTGAAGAAAAGGAATATCAAACGTAGTCCAAACGGAATGAAACCTTCGGGAGCGATCTTTTTGGAACAAACGTAATCCACGGGACTTGGAGTGGACGTCAAGCAACAAACGAGGCGGCCACGAGGGTACCCGGCGCGCCCCCACCCTCGTGGGCCCCTTGTTGCTCCACCTACGTACTTCTTCCTCCTATATATATCCACGTACCCCGAAAACATTCAGGAGCACCATGAAAAACTATTTCCACCACCACAACCTTCTGTATCCGCGAGATCCCATCTTGGAGCCTTCGTCGGCGCTCCGCGGAGGGGGAATCGACCATGGAGGGCCTCTACATTATCTCCAAGGCCTCTCCGGTGAGTTGTGAGTAGTTTACCACAGACTTTCGGGTCCATACTTATTAGCTAGATGGCTTCTTCTCTCTCTTTGAATCTCAATACAAAGTTCTCCTAGATCTTCTTGGAGATCTATTCGATGTAACTCTTTTTGTGGTGTGTTTGTCGACATCCGATGAATTGTGGGTTTATCATCAAGTTTATCTATGAGAAATATTTGAATCTCCTCTGAATTCTTTTATGTGTGATTAAGTTATCTTTGCAAGTCTCTTCGAATTATCAGTTTGGTTTGGCCTACTAGATTGATCTTTCTTGCAATGGGAGAAGTGCTTAGCTTTGGGTTCAATCTTGTGGTGTCCTTTCCCAGTGACAGTAGGGGCAGCAAGGCACGTATTGTATTGTTGCCATCGAGGATAAAAAGATGGGGTTTATATCATATTGCATGAGTTTATCCCTCTACATCATGTCATATTTCTTAATGCGTTACTCTGTTCTTCATGAACTTAATACTCTAGATGCAGGCAGGAGTCGGTCGATGTGTGGAGTAATAGTAGTAGATGCAGAATCATTTCGGTCTACTTGTCACGGGCGTGATGCCTATATACATGATCATGCCTAGATAATCTCATAACTATGCGCTTTTCTATCAATTGCTCAACAGTAATTTGTTCACCCACCGTAATACTTATGCTATCTTGAGAGAAGCCACTAGTGAAACCTATGGCCCCCGGGTCTATCTTTTATCATATAAAGTTTTCCATCTACGTTTATTTGCATCTTTTTACTTTCCAATTTATATCATAAAAATACCAAAAATATTTATCTTATCATATTATCTCTATCAGATCTCACTTTTGCAAGTGGCCGTGAAGGGATTGACAACCCCTTTATTGCGTTGGTTGCGAGGTTCTTGTTTGTTTGTGTAGGTGTGTGGGACTTTTGAGGAGCCTCCTACTGGATTGATACCTTGGTTCTCAAAAATTGAGGGAAATACTTACACTACTTTGCTGCATCACCCTTTCCTCTTCAAGGAAAACCAACGCAAGCTCAAGACGTAGCAACCGCCTCGGCTCCGTAAACCATGAAGAAAGGCGTATAACTCGTAGACCTGTTAGGGGTAGTATTGATGCTCCATATCACAGAGGGTAACTCCTCGACCCAACAACTCGGTGTCTATTGCAAAGGAACGAAAAGCTGGGGCTTGATGCCCTTCAAGATTTCCTGATTGGCTCTTTCAACTTGACCATTGGATTGGGGGTGAGCTACTGATGAAACATCAAGCCGAATATGCTCACGTTGACAAAATTCCTCCATGGCGCCTTTGGACAGATTAGTACCATTGTCAGTTATAATGTTGTGTGGAAAGCCAAAATGAAAGATCACCTTTTTCATGAATTGAACCGATGTGGCTGCATCACACTTACTAACTGGCTCTACCTTGACCCACTTTGTGAATTTGTCAACCGCCACCAAGAGGTGGGTCTTTTTATCTTTGGACCTTTTGAAAGGCCCAACCATGTCGAGTCCCCGGACTGCAAACGGCCAAGTAATTGGAATCATCCTCAATTCTTGAGCCATCATGTGAGCCCGTCGTGAGAACTTCTGACAACCGTCACATTTACTGACCAGATCCTCCGCATCAGCGTGAGCCGTCAGCCAATAAAACCCATGACGAAAAGCTTTGGCCACAAGAGACTTTGAACCGGCATGATGGCCACAATCCCCTTCATGAATATCACGAAGAATTTCTTGACCTTCCTCGGGAGAGACACGGCGTTAAAAAGCTCCAGTGACACTGCGATGCAACTCGCCATTGGCAATTGTCATCGACTTAGACCGCCGGGTTATCTACCTGGCCAAGGTTTCATCCTCAGGCAACTCACCCCGGGTCATGTAAGCCAAGTATGGCACTGTCCAATCTGGGATGACATGAAGAGCCGCCACCAATTGTGCTTCTGGGTCAGGAACAACCAAGTCTTCCTCTGTAGGCAACTTGACAAAAGGGTTATGCAGAATATCCAAGAAAGTATTAGGTGGCACCGGCTTACGCTAAGACCCCAGCCAACTTAAAGCATCAGCCGCCTCATTCTTTCTGCGATCAATGTGCTCCACTTGGTAACCCTTAAAGTGTCCAGCAATGGCATCAACTTCACGGTGATAAGCCGCCATGAGAGGATCCTTGGAGTCCCACTTGCCTGATACTTATTGAGCCACCAAATCTGAGTCGCCAAAGCACCTTACCAGGCTTAAGCTCATCTCCTTAGCCATCCGAAGACCATGGAGCAAGGCCTCATACTCAGCTGCATTGTTAGTACAGGGAAACATCAACCGTAGCACATAACAAAATTTGTCACCTCGAGGGGAAGCTAAAACAACTCCAGCCCCCGAGCCCTCCAATCACCTGGACCCATCAAAGTGAATAGTCCAATATGTGTTGTCCGGCTTCTCTTCTGGAATCTGCAGCTCTGTCCAGTAGTTGATGAAGTCCACCAATGCTTGAGACTTGATAGCAGTGCGTGGCACATACTTTAACCATGAGGCCCAAGTTCAATGGCCCACTTGGCGACTCGTCCTGTGGCTTCTCTGTTTAGAATGATATCTCCTAAAGGAGCAGAACTGACCATAGTGATGGGATGACCCAGGAAATATTGCTTAAGCTTCCGGCTCGCCATGAACACCCCATAAATGAGCTTCTGCTAATGTGGATACCTTTGCTTGGACTCAATAAGCACCTCTCTGATGTAATAAACCAGGCATTGAACCGGATGCTCCTTGCCAGCCTCCTTGCGCTCCACCATGATGGCCACACTGACAGCACGTGTTAGCAGCCACATATAACAATAATGGCTCCTTATCAATGGGAGTAGTAAGGACCGGCGGCTCAGCTAGCTGTCTCTTCAAATCTTCAAAGGAAGCGTTAGCAGCATCACTCCAGACAAAGTCGTCTATCTTCTTCATCATCTGATACAGCGGTATGGCCTTCTCACCTAACCAGCTTATGAACCGGCTTAAAGCAGCAATACGACCCACCACACGCTGAACATCATTGATACACGCCGGCTTAGCCAAAGAGGTGATTTCCTTGATCTTCTCTGGGTTAGCCTCAATGCCTCTGTTAGAAACCAGAAAACCCAAAAGCTTGCCTGCTCGCACACCAAAAATGCACTTGGCCGGGTTAAGTATCATCTTGTAGACCCGGAGATTATCAAAGGTTTCCTTTAGATCATCTATCAAGGTCTCCTTCTCTCTGGACTTCACCACAATGTCGTCCATATAAGCATGAACATTGCGCCCAATCTGACTGTGAAGACAGTTCTGCACACATCGCTGATAAGTCGCCTGGGCACTCTTAAGCCCAAAAGGCATAGACACATAGCAGAAGGCTCCAAACATAATAATAAAAGCTGTCTTCTCCTGGTCCTTAACTGCCATCTTGATTCGATGATAACAAGAATAAGCATCCAAAAAACTCAAACGCTCACAACCCGTTGTAGCATCAATGATTTGATCAGTACGAGGGAGAGCGAAAGGATTAGCTGGACAACCCTTGTTTAAGTCCGTGTAATCCACACACATACACCAGGTGCCATTCTTCTTAAGCACAAGCACTGGGTTAGCCAACCACTCCGGATGAAAAACTTCAACAATGAACCCGGCCGCCAAGAGCTGGGCCACTTCCTCACCAATGGCCTTACGCCTCTCCTCATTGAACCGCCGAAGAAACTGCTTGACCGGCTTAAATTTTGGATCAATATTGAGAGTGTGCTCAGCGATTTCTCTCGGTACACCCGTCATGTCAGAAGGTTTCCATGCAAAGATATCCCAGTTCTCATGGATGAACTCGATGAGCGCGCTTTCCTATTTGGGATCCAGATTAGCACTGATACTGAACTGCTTAGATCAGTCGCCTGGAACAAAATCAACAAGCTTGGTGTCATGGGCCGACTTAAAATTCATCACCGGCTCATGCTCTGTGGTTGGCTTCTTCAAAGACGTCATGTCCGCCGGGTCAACATTGTCCTTATAGAACTTCAACTCCTCTGTTGCACAAACAGATTCAGCGTAAGCAGCATCGCCTTCCTCACATTCCAAGGCTATCTTCTAACTCCCATGCACTGTGATGGTGCCCTTATGACCCGGCATCTTGAGCTGCAGATAAACATAAGACGGCCATGCTATGAACTTGGCATAAGCCGGCCGTCCAAACAGGGCGTGATACGGGCTCTTGATTTTGACCACCTCAAAAGTTAACTTCTCAGCCCTAGAATCATGCTCATCTCCAAAGGCCACTTCTAGCCCAATCTTACCCACTGGGTAAGCCGACTTACAAGGGACCACTCCATGAAAAACAGTGTTGGAAGTCTTGAGATTTTTATCAGTCAACCCCATGCGACGAAAAGTCTCATAATAGAGGATATTGATGCTACTGCCTCCATCCATGAGCACCTTAGTGAATTTATATCCTCCAACCTGAGGTGCCACCAACAAGGCCAAGTGACCCGGATTGTCAACCCGGGGAGGGTCCCTACTCCATAGAATAGGCTGCTCAGACCATCTCAAATAACGAGGAACTGCCGGCTCAACAGCGTTCATAGCCCTCTTATGAAGCTTCTGGTCCCGTTTGCACAAACTGGTGGTAAACACATGATACTGTTCACCATTCAGTTGCTTTGGATTACTCTGATATCCAGATTGCTGCTGCTGCTGACCTTCCTAGCTAGATTGCTGATTATAACCACCTTGATTACCTTGAGAGCATTAAAATTGGAATTTGAACCGCCGCCCGGGCCATGAAAACCGCCGCCACCTGAGCCGCCGCCCGGCCCATGATTGCTGTCAAACATGTTAGAGTTCTTGAAAGCCTTCATGATCGTACAGTCCTTCCATAGGCGAGTGGCCGGTTTCTGCCGAGTAGTGTGCCTTGGACAGGGCTCATTTAGCAACTGCTCAAGAGTGGGACCTGACCCGCCGAACCGAGGAGGTGGTCTCCCCTTACGTCGTTCATTGTTGCCCCACGCATTGGTGTTAGCCACAAACTCTGAGCTACCATCAGCCTTACATTTATTATTGCCTCCTTGATTTGTCGGGTTATGTTGAGGACCCTTGGCATTGCAGTTCTTCTTTCCCTTCCTTGTCTTCTCATCGTCAGACTTGGGATCCTTGGTACTATCAGAGTCGGCGTATTTGACTAGAGCCGCCATTAGCTGGCCCATGTCATTACAATCGTGCTTGAGCTGCCCCAGCTTCATTTTCAGAGGCGTAAAACGGCAATTTTTCTCCAACATTAAGACCGCAGAGCCGGCATCCATCTTATCAGATGAATGTATTATGGCCTTGACCCGATGTACCCAATGGGTCGTGGAATCACCCTCCTCTTGCTTGCAGTTAGTCAAATCCACAATTGACATGGGCTGCTTGCATGTGTCTTTGAAGTTCTGAATAAACCGTGCCTTTAACTCTGCCCATGAATCAATGGAATTAGGTGGCAGCCCCTTCAACCAAGTGCGGGCCGTTCCATCCAACATCATGGTGAAGTACTTGGCCATTGCAGCATCACTGACTTCCAGTAGTTACATGGCCATCTCATAGCTTTCAATCCATGCCCCGGGCTGTAAGTCGGCCGTGTAATTAGGCACCTTTCGAGGCCCCTTGAAATCCTTGGGCAAACGCTCGTTACGCAGAGCCGGCACCAGATAAGGGACACCTCCGGTCCTAGTGGTCATGCCTGCCTCAATAGAAGTCGTTGGATAAACCGGAAAAGACTGGTAAGCCGCTCGTTGAGCCGCCTGCTCAGCCGCCTGTTGAGCCACCCGCTCAGCCTCTTGACGTCTCTTGTCCTGATCAACCAAGTTAGGAGCTCCATCACGCGCCGTGTCATGCCCACACGGCTGGTCACTGCGCCGGGCGTTGCTTGAAATGGCTGCTGAATCCATGTGCCTACTATAACTTGGGCTCCGGCTTGGGCGAGGGGTCGAGTGAATCCTGTCTCGACTATAAGAATATGCCTCCTGCTGCACCAGAGCCGTCTGAAGAAGTTCTCTGACCCTTCGTGTTTCAACCGCTGTCGGAGAGTCGCCCTCCACCGGGAGAGCCGCCAATCGTGCCGCCGTAGCGATCATGTTCTCCAAAGGGTTAGAATAATGACCCGGTGGTGTTGGTACATAATGAGGTGGAGCAGTATTCATACGAGGAGGTTCCATCACCCGTGGTTGAACCGGTGTCCCAGCCCCGGGCGTTGCAACCCGGTTTACCTCCAGCAGGTTACTGGGCCCTGCACCAGGTGTACAGAAGAGGTTTCGAGGATCATAAACCGGAGGCAGACGGGATTGGGTCTTCTGGTACCTTCTCCTCATGACCTCATTTGACGCGTTCTGAACCATCGTGAGCTGGAAAGCCTGCGACTGAATCTGCTGAGCTTGAGCGTTCACAGCCGCTCGCTCTGCGGTCATCCTGACGTCTTCCGCCGCCAGGTCTTCCTTAGCCTGCACTATATCCTGCTTTAACTGTGCCACTTCCACATCATGTTGAGCTTGATCCGCCGGGTTGACCACGGCGGTTAATAGAGTTGTCATCTTATCCATGAGATCCATCAGCACCTGAGTCAGCGGGCGTGCAGGGCGTCCTGCATCGGTTGCCGCTGACCCGGAGGTTATCGCTGCCGCAGCCGTAGAGTTTTGAACAGGTTGCATGCCAGCCATGAAGATCCCAACTCTGCTTGGCGGCTCAAAGGGGTCCGGAATATTGCTTCCATCGGAATAGCCCCCAAGCCCACCATCTTGCAATTGATACAACGAATCCATTTCACCCGTGGACGACTCACCATAAGAGTAGATGGCCGTCTCACTGCCAGACATAGATCTTTCAGAAAGTTCCCCTCCATGGATGCATCCCACGAAGGCACGCTTCAGGGCAGGCCGAGCCCGGACGGGTCTTGCGCGCTGAGCTGTCTCAATGATGCCGGTGTAGATGTCCGGCTCAGGGCCCGGCTCGCCGATCTAGCCGATCAAGACATGGATTCCGCCGAAGGCGACCCGGTACCCGTACTCAATTGAGCCGGCGTCGGGGCCCCAGCCCGCATCGTCAATGTAGAGCTTGCTGCGACGACTCTTGGTCATACGACCCATACTGTATCCCTTGAGCCCTTCGAAGCTGCCCTTCAAGAACTCAAATCCACCATGCGCTGGTCCCACGGTGGGTGCCAACTATCGTGGAATTGTCACGGCAGATGTCCTAGTGAAAGGACTTAGTCGTGGAGCCATCGCAACTAGGAAGCTTAAAGGGGTTAAAACAGGAAAAGGACACGGGAGTTTATACTGGTTTGGCCCCTTGTGGTGAAGGTAATGGCTTAATCCAGTTTGAGGTGGGATTACTTATGTCTCGATTACCAGGGAGGGAATCCACTTGACCTAGCTCTCGATCTGATGTTCCTTGCCCTGAACCACCGCCGGGTCGTCCCTTTATATACAGAGGTCGACGCCCAGCGGCTCACAGAGTCCCGGCCGGCTCATAAACAGTGTCCGGCTCGGTCTCTCTCTATTCTTGCCTTACAACACAAGTTACATACATATGGCGGTTTATCTCTACGGGCCTTGAGTCGCCCTTGGGCTTGGGCCCTTAACTGAACCGCCATCTTCAAGTGTCGTCTTGGGCTTCATATCTTGAATTGCCATAGGTATAACCCGGCCCCTCCTGGGCGGGTCATACCTAATAGTTATATCCCCAACAATCTCTGTATTGTTGAATGTTGTTTCTGGATCTTCAAAGAGAAAGGACATGATTCGAGACAAATATAAGGAACAAGTGCGTGGAGCCTAAGGTTGTGGTGTACTTCAAAGTGGGATGGGATTAAATCAAGAGCTAGCACTTCAAAGACCCAGAGACACCCGATGGAGTTCTCACCAGAGGACTCTGAAGAGTTTGATTGATTTGTTCCCTGCAGTTATCAAAGTGCTAGAATACATGGAAGAAGAAGACAGGGATGACGCAAACAGAAGGAAAGCATGTGGTCTCCTTGTTTATTTCCAATCATTTGATTTTGTGTTCTACCTGCAGCTTATGTCCACTATATTGGCTATCACAAACACATTATCAATGGCTCTACAAAGGAAGAATCAAGACATTGTGAATGATGTACATTGTGTGCAGTCAACCAAAGACTCATTGAATGATTTAAGGAGGAATGGATGGGAATCAGTCTTGGGTGAAGCATATCTATTTTGTGACAAACATGAGATTTCCAAGTTGGAGATGGAAGAGCAATATGTCAATTCAAAGAAGCCACGTCAAAAAATAGGTATCACTAATAAGCATCATTATGAGGTGGATTGTTTCAATGATGTTATTGATTGGCTGCTTCAAGAACTTGATAGCCGATTTAATGAGAAAAATTCTAAGCTACTAATATGCTTAGCTGCTTTGAGCCCAAAAGAACCATTCAAGGAATTCAACTTAGAGCATTTGATGGATCTAGCTAGACTTTATCCGAAAGATTTTGATGATGGAGAATTGAGGGACCTTAAGAATCACCTCCATCTTTACATTGCCGATATTCGAGTAGATGATCGCTTCTCTAGCATAAATAATATTTGTGAGCTCTCTCAAAAAATGGTGGAGACAAAGAAACATATTGTGTATCCTTTGGTTTACCGGCTTGTGAATCTGGTACTTGTATTGCCTTTTGCCACTACTACAGTTGAGAGATGTTTTTCGGGCATGAAACTTGTGAAGACATTTTTGCGCAATCGTCTTGGTGATGATGCATTGAATCATGACCTTATTTGCTATGTGGAGAAAGAAGAAATGAGAAAAGTTACCAATGATGCAGTCATTGATTGCTTTGAGGTCATGAATGAACGTAGAGGGCTATTTTAAAAGGTAATACTATTAATTTTATGATTAATTGCACAAGTCTACTTAATATGTACTAAGTCTATTTTTTCTTTTGTAGGCATTCAGAATCTATTGGCATATGTCGTGATCTGATCATATTTGTTTGCATTGTTTGGAGTACTTATGCACTGTTCAAATTTACATAATCAACTAGTATTTCAAGTGGAAGTGAACAATTTATTTTGGTAAGAAATCTCATTGCCATATAATTTGTGTTGTTGGGTGTCCTATTTATATATACATATTATTGCTTGGTGTCCATCCTTGTATATACGATGTGCACGTGGACACCACGATATTTTTGTTCTGGATCTGCCACTGGCCGTGGCACGCCGCGTCGTCGCCTGCTACGGCTCGTTCCTGGCTGGGCCTCGCAGGGATGGGGGAGTCCCCCCCCCCAGCTCGGCCTCGCGCTAACGCGGCAGTGCGCTCGTTTGACAGGCGCAATGCGGTTATTCTATTTCCCACCCCCACGCACCCACACCCCCCTAAGATAGATAATGGGGCAAGTCCATACAAGGAAGATGTGTCAGTAAAACTATGCCCCTCAGTGCACTGCTGGTTATTCTGTTTCCCACCCCCACGCACCCACACCCCCCTAAGATAGATAATGGGGCAAGTCATGTTACGGACTCGCCTCCGCATGTGATGCCGCGGCATGCCACGTCGTCGCCTGCTACGGCTCGTTCCTGGCTTGGCCTCGCAAGGATGGGGGAGGGGGTCCCTAGCCCCCCTCCCCCTCCCTGGCTCGGCCTCACCGGGGTGGGGGAGGGGGGTCCCAACCCCCCCCCCCTCTCGGCAGTGTGCTCATTTGACAGGTGCAGTGCAGTTATTCTGTTTCCCACCCCCTGACCCCCACGCACCCACACACTCCTAAGATAGATAATGGGGCAAGTCATGTTACGGACTCGCCTCCGCATGTGACGTTGCGGCACGCCGCGTCATCGCCTGCTATAGCTCGTTCCTGGCTCAGCCTCGCCGAGATGGGGGAGGGGGTCCCGACCCCCCTCCCCCCTGCTCGGCCTCGCGCTAACGCGGCAGTGCGCTCATTTGACAGGCGCAGTGGGGTTATTCCGTTTCCCACCCCCACGCACCCACATCCCCCTAAGATATATAATGGGGCAAGTCCATACAAGGAATATGTGTCATTACAACTATGCCCCTCGGTGCAGTGCTGGTTATTCTGTTTCCCACCCCCACGCACCCACACCCCCTAAGATAGATAATGGGGCAAGTCATGTTACGGACTCGCCTCCGCATGCGACGCCGCGGCACGCCGCGTCGTCGCCTGCTACGGCTCGTTCCTGGCTCAGCCTCGCCGGGATGGGGGAGGGGGGTCCCGACCCCCCTCCCCCCCCCCCCCCCCCCGGCTCGGCCTCGTGCTAACGTGGCAGTGCGCTCGTTTGACAAGCGCGGTGCGGTTATTCTATTTTCCACCCCCATGCACCCACACCCCCCTAAGAGAGATAATGGGGCAAGTCCATACAATGAAGATATGTCAGTACAACTATGCCCCTCGGTGTAGTGCTGGTTTTTCTGTTTCCCACCCCCATGCACCCACACACACCCCCTAAGATAGATAATGGGCAAGTCATGTTACGGACTCACCTTCGCATGCGACGCCGCAGCACGCCGCCGCCTACTACGGCTTCTTCCTGGCTCAGCCTCGCCGGGATGGGGGAGGAGGGTCCCTCCCCCTCCCCCCCCCCCCCCCCCGGCTCGGCCTCGTGCTAACGTGGCAGTGCCCTCGTTTGATAGGCGCAGTGCGGTTATTATGTTTCCCACCCCCACGCACCCACACCCCCCTAAGATAGATAATGGGGCAAGTCCTTACAAGGAAGATGTGTCGGTACAACTATGCCCCTCGGTGCAGTGCTGGTTTTTCTCCTAAAAAATAGATAGATAATGGGGGCAACTCCATACAAGGAAGATGTGTCAGTACAACTATGCCTCTCGGTGCAGTGCGATTATTTTGTTTCCCACCCCCATGCACCCACCCCCCCCTTAAGATAGATAACGGGGCAAGTCCATACAAGGAAGATGTGATAGTACAACTATGCCCCTCAGTGCGGTGATGGTCTTTCATCCATATGTAGCTGCTAGAAAATTAGCAAGTATTACAACAGAAAAGTTAAGAAGCATCAGCAGTGGCTTATATTGCTCACTGGTAGACTAAAGAATGACAGTACAAGTACAATCGAATGGACAGTACAGATTTACTAATATAAAAGGTACAAAGAAGCATCAATTCACAAATCCATCAGAAAAAATGTTAGACTAGACACAGAAGTTCTACATTGAATGAACCCTCAGTACAACTTAGTTTACAAGCAAGTACTATAATGCTAAAAAAATTAAACTAGAAGAATTTGACTATAATCACAAGAACAAAACAAAAAAAAGACGAAAACTCAATGACAAATGAGCAGTTCGACAAAACTCACAAGAACTACAACAAAAGTATCAGTCCAAATTACTGATGGAGTCAAGTACTAGATTCAAAACCAAAAAAAAATTGACCGCCCAAAGACAGGCAGGCCCCAACTCAGGTTGACACTTGAACTCGAGCCCACGGTGATACCGTTGGCGAATCCCTAGTAAATCGCCCCAACACAGGGCCTATCGACAAGGGCCCACAGGTCATGATAGAGAGCGAGCGCCGTGTATAAGCGCTCAGGTAAGTATTCAGAGGAGTTCAACAGGTGGGACTCGGCAATGCTTATAAACAGGTCGAGAGCCCCCTCGCCTAGCTAGGTGGGACTAAACCCAAACCACACGCGCACGCTGCACTGCACAGCCGGGCGGACGACCTATCTGGGCCGAAAACAATGCCTCCAAGGGACAACCCAATGCAACAGTACAACCCAATACAAAATTCCTACCGATCAGACATGAACCAAATTAAAAGGAACAAATGCATATAATTTAAAAATAACCCTCATAAAATATTCTTCTCAAAAAAAAGAATGTAGAAAAGTTCAAACACATGTTAGTTGGAAAAAATTAAAAAATTAAACAAACAAATCTTTTTTTGAAAAATAACTATATAAAAGCATACTTCAACGTAGAAGATTGTAACAAAAATTTCAGAAACAAAATTTTAAGAAGTTCAACTACTAAAATTCAGAAGGTTCAAGTAAAATTGTACTATGTAGCAAGATTAAATTCTTTTAAAAAATACTATAACTATCACTATTCAACTAAAAAAATAATGTGTGCTCTAAATTCCTGACAATAGTAAGAAAAAAATGCTATACAGCAAACGAATGCGGTTGCCATTGACATCCAAAAATAGTTCAGTACTACCATTAACAGCATGCAAGTTCAACAAACTCATCCCAAGGGGTCCAACATCCATCATCGACGTATATGTTTTGTCTGCAAGCTATGCACATCAGTTCAACTTTAAATTGTGCCAATTCAAAAAATATATAAAAAAGTTCTACTTTAGCCAAACAGGAAGCATTACATTAAAAAAATAGCGCATACAATAACATACAAACAAAAATATTCCAAACCATATGGTAATAACATATCAACCATCTCATATGCATTGTTTAAAAAAGTTTACTGCAACATAGTCAAACACACACAAATCTGACAACCAACGTCGGTTGCCACATTTAAACCTACATCACATAAATTCTGAACGTCAGAGAGTCATCTTCCCTACAGAACATAACCATAACCACGTCTCCATCCTCAATTCCAGACTCTGCCCCAAACTCCTTCACCCAATAGTTAGGTTGATGCAACCATCAAAGTTGATGTGGTAGGCAACTTCCATCAACTGATACCCGTTTTTGTTCGAAGTCTCCATCTCCAATATCCCAGAACTAGGAGCAACAATCCTGATTATGGGTGACATTTTCTGCAAATGGGCATGGGAATAGAAAATAAAGTGAACACATGACATAACTGAATATTTACACAGATGTGGGAACTGTTGCATAACAAAGTGAAAAGAAATATCTGAACCAAAACAAAAACACCTAACTAACTAGTCATATGACCTGACTAAACTGAAGAAATAACATATCAATACCCCTACAGTAAAACATCTGACAAAAATAGAACAAGGATTATATAAAAATGCATAAATATTGTTAAGTAATGAACAAATACACACACAAATCCCTACTATTAACTTCTGACAGAAACAAATAAAAATTATAGACAAACTATTGATAAAACTAAACTACAGATTCAGTCCATGGGATTCAAAATGAAACCTACAAAAAGAAGAAAACAAAAAGAATAGAAACACATACCCATGATTACTCCAAGTCCCCAACCGTCAGGCAGCAAACATAGGGCGCACAAAATTCATGGTTGTTGTACAGCAAACACGAAAGTTGCCCACGGCGCTGACTCTCGGTGAGCTCCAAACCAGGTTCATACACACAGTCGTCAGCTATGCGCCATCTTTGCGACACATCCGCATGAACAATCCTCCATGGGAAACACAGGAAAAGGGAAGAAAAACAACAGAGAGAAGAGGGAGCAACCTAGATCTGATTCTGGAAGAAGGAAGAAAAAGGAGGGGGAGACTGAGCCACACACCACACATAGATGGATAGGATTATAGCCAGGAAGACTCACAGATTATAAAAATAATAAATAGGCAGGTAGGTAGCCAGCTGGTAGAAAATAGTTATTATACAAGCCATATAACATTTGACCCTCAAATCAGTTCAACTTCATATAAAGCAGCAGTTCAACTTCTGATATAGACAACTGCTCCCTCAAAACACAATCTTAAAAACAGAAAAAATCAGTACTTCAGTCATAACGATCAAAGAAACGACGTCATTTGGCCCTAGTGGATGGATGTGAGCCGTCGCTGCTCTCGCCCTAGCCCAACTGATGATCTAAATATGGTTCCTTCCCCTGCCTTCTGGGAAAAGTAGCTCTAGTTCATTGGAGTTGCAAGTATCCATCACCTCGCGCGCAAGGCATCTATTGAACTCTACCTCCACTTCCTCCTCGGCAGCACGTCGTTCCCTCTGCCTGCGCCTGCGCCTCCTCCTCCTCCTCCTCTGCTCCGCTAGTACAACCCTCACATCGACGGCATCCCCTTCCTCCTCTGTGACCTCTCCCAGCTCAGGATCCATTTGGCTTTTTTTGTGGCAGCTGGTGGAATGAAAGTGACAGAGGGCTCGAGCTTTATACTCAAAGCGCAGTTGTTTTGGGTAGCCAGCCAGTAGAAAATACTTACTCCGATGTCAACGCATAGTAAATACAACTTTCACACGGAGCAGTCCAACTACACATACGACAGCAATTCAAAACAACACTGAAAACACACAACTTAATTACACAGTTTGACTCGATTACAAGAAACCGTAGGCTACAGTCAGCCACCACACAACACCTCCGCCAACCACCAAATCACATGGGAATCCGGGGTAGAAACAACTCAAGAAACAAAATTTACAACACAAATCTATTCATACAATCCTCATCTCCCTCCCTGCAAGGCCAATTCGAAAATAAAACATCAGAAAAACAAGAACGCATTTGCATGGCGGACATGGAAAATGACCAAGAACACAAAAAATTCTAATAAAAAATTACAGTGAAAGAATCTGCGAAAAACTCTAACACACCGATAATTCTCACTTACAAATAACACACAAAACAACAAACCGGATGTAAATTTGACGGCTATGAACACCACGGTAAACAGCAACGCCCGCAACACATCCGCCGCCAAATGCCCAAGCTGTCACCTCCGGTGACTTGAGATCGGGAAACGCGACCAGGTGAGCGCGCACACGTGCGGAACCCCGTACATGTCATCTCTGGCAACGAATGGCAAGCAGCACCGGTGCCGGAGAACCCCGAAAGCTCCCCGTTGAGTCACCCATTTTTGCCCGTCGAACACGCAGGAACATCAGTTCAGGTAGAAAACCAAGTCAGGCCAACCTGTCACATTCGTCAGTTCAAGTAGGGTAACAGAATAATATTCTGTTTTGCAAAACAGAATAGCCCATATTCTGTTCAGGTAGAATAGTGTTTATGTATGTATGTATGTATGTATGTATGTGTGCATATATATATATAAACACTATTCTGATCATGGGATCAGAATAATATTCTGATCACAACCTGAACTGCCTGAGTAACGCACCTGAACTTCCCTCTGTACGAACCCGACCTTCGGGCTATCTTCGCAACCGTGTCTCTCTGCGTGAATTATTCTGCTTAGTCGTGTTCTATGTGATATAAGTGTAATCTGCAAACGATTTTTAGCAACTAAATACCCGTTTTAAATAGAAATCTCGCTCATAGGCGGATTTTGCACTCGGGTCATGAAGAACTCGCGTATTTTGCAATTTTACTGCGTGAGTAGTTCGACCTGAACTTCCCCCTATGCTAGGTTGAACTTCCGCCAACTTTGCCCAAATGGGGCTTGTGATATACCATTGGAAAGCTATGAACACAAGTATCATGATCCAAGTTAATTTTTTGGCAAAATGTAAGCGGTTTAAGAGCAGTTTTGAAAACCGTTTTTTCTTCACACAAAAAACGTGAATCGTAATTTCGATCGCATTTCTAAAAGGTTTATTGGAATGAGGCAAATAATATGGCATTGGAAAGCTGCTGCAAACCCGCTCCTTACACATGTTTAAGTTTTCTCCAATTCCCTATGGTTAAAGCGTAATTTGGAAAATCGTAAAATTTCACAAACGGAACAGCCGAGTTGGTATTTTTGATGCCATTTCTAAACGGCTAATCCAATTGAGGCAAATGATATGGAGTTGGAAAGCTTATGAAAGTGTGCCACTTTTTCATGTTGAAAGTTTTTTCTAATTTTCAATGGATTAAAAGTAATTTAGAAAATGGTACAAGTTCCACCGAGTTTGTATTTTCAAGCTAATTTTTTAACCGTAAGTCTAAATGCAACAAATGATACGGCACTGGAAAGCTTGAGGAAATGCGAAACTTTTTTTATGTATTGTTTCTCCTAATTCCATACGGTTTTAAGTCAATTTCAAAAACGGCTAAAAACATATTTTCGCCGTAATTTCTACAAACTTTATCGGAATGGGGTAAATAATATACCGTTGAAAAGCTATAGAAAATACAAAACTTTTTATATTTATGGTTTTCTCTGATTCCTAACCGTTTTTAAGTAATTTCAAAAACGGCGAGATCATTCGTTCTGCCTTTATCGCGAAATAGATTTTTCAAAAATGCACCGCGTGAAGAACTTGAACTTCTCGGCATGTCTACTTGAACTTCACTCTATTTTTCACGTGCTTATTTTGCTCGTAGATCTCCATCCACTGCTCGTAGCTCTCCATCCACTCAGCGGAATTGAGAAAGTGATATACTAATGGAAAGCTGTTGTAGACACGCAACTTTCCCGTGTTGATCTTTTTTCATACTCGCGATGATTTTAAAAGTTTTTCATGTGAAATTCATTCAGTGCAGTAGTTGAACTTCCTGCTGTTTTCACGTTGAACTTCTATGACGTATTTTTGTTTGTACTTTTTCTTATCCATTCGTTAGTGTTACACAAATGGTTTTCCTTTTGTACAAACCCCTACCACAATAAATTTTTTAACTTTCTTCGACCGATGACTTGAACTTATAACAAGAAAACTCTTAATCTTTGCTTTTTTATTCTTTTTTCATACAAAATGCACACCGTGTAGTACGTGAACTTCTGTCAGTTATCAATCTAAACTTCTCTCGGATACGTGAAAATATCTGGGTTTTTTATGAATATTAATCTCAATTTATTAATCTTTTTTATGAATTTTGACGCACTCTATTTTTAAAAGTTGAACTTCTTGTTATTTTATTTTTGAACTTATTGGTTCTATTCTCTCATAACGAGAAAAATATGAGGTTTCTATAATCATCAAACTTCTTCATCTCTTTAATATGAACTTCTCCATCTTTTTAATCTATTTTAAAAGTTGAACTTCTTGTTATTTTATTTTTTGAACTTCTTGTTTCCATTCTTTAATAACGAGGAAAATATGAGTTTTCTATAATTGTCGAACTTCTCCATCTTGTTAATATGGACTTCCTGGTTTTATTTCTTTTAGTAGCGGAAAAAAATCCTACTTTGTGCTAGACATCGAGCCACTCCATTTTTAAATTTGTACAAAATGCACACTGATAGTACGTGAACTTCTGACAGTTATCAATCTGAACTTCTCTCGGTTACTTGAAAATATCTGAGTTTTTTATAGACATTGAACCACTCTGCCCTTTTTAATTGAACTTCATTCTGTATTTTTTAGAATATGAAAATATTGAAGTTTTGTAATTAATATCGGACTGCTTCCTTATTTCAAATTGAACTTCTTGGATTATTGCTAGTAAGTGTGAAAGTTAGAGTTTTTTAATAAATATCGATCTGCTTTGTTTTAAAAAATTGAACTTCTTGGTTTTATAATCAGGTTTTCCACATGCCCACAAACATGTATTACTCCTACTTAACAAGAGCTAACCGAGGACACTGAAGCACATTTTGTATGGTCACACATAATCTTATCTTTTCTGTGCACCCATAAACCAAATTAATTTAAACCACCAAATACACAAATTAATTTTGTTGCTACTATTTTTAACATGTAATTGAAGGTCGAACGTCTCATAATATAATTTTTGAACCATGCAGGGGTGGAGCACGTGAACTTCTTGCAACAAACATTTTAGGCTTTTAGTTTTGTATTACTTTATTGTCATCCGAAACGCATTCTGTATAGTAGTTGAACTGCTCGCTGTTTTTCAGTTGAACTTCGGCCACGTATCCTTTGAAAAAAATGTTTTTAAATAAGCATCAAACTACTCCTTTATTTTAATGAACTTCTTTAATTTTATTCTTGACTAACGAGGAAAAACTGAGTTTTTTATAAATATCAAACTTCTCTATTTTTAAAATTTGGACTTCTTGGTTTATTTGAAATACTTACTTTTTCTGTTTTTTGAAACCGTAAAACAATGTTCTTTTTATAAAAAATAAACATCAAAGTCATGTGTTGTGTTAATTTGAACTTCTTGCTTTTCTTTAGACACGAAAATTTCTGATTATTATAAACATTGACCTGCTATGTATCTTAAATTTGAACTTCTAGGTTTAGTTTCAGAGACAGAAAAAATTGTCTATTGTTTTAACTTATAGGCTTTTGGGGTTTTGTGAACTTCTAGAGTTTATTTTAGCGAACTCTTTTTTTGAGTAAAATGCCTTTTGGCTTGTTTTTTAACGCCAATTTTTCTTCTCTGTTTTTTCCAACCTTCTATCACTTCGTATAAGTGAACTTCTTCAGAACATAATGTTTGAATTTCCTTGAGGTTTTCTCATCAACTATATGCACTCATTTTTGTGATATTAAAAATAACTGGCACGCTAGGGAAGGTCAAATTTTGTTGACCAAGAAGTAGATGAACCTTGTCCAACGTAATAGTTGGACTTCAGTTAACTCCAGATTTCCTCTCCAACAACATTACGTGGGCACAATTAAAGTCACAACTTAATAAATGGATTCAGCTGGCATTCAATCATACTGAAGAATTAGTGTTGGGCTATAGTCTGAAACAAGATGCAGCAAAGTGGCACGAATTACTCAGTACGTGCATCAGTGAGTTGATTAAAACAAGAATGGAGAGAGCTCGGTGCAGGTCTAACTAAAATAAAGCAAAGAATATATTAAGATAGAGATCCATCAGCCACAACCAAATGCATTCACGAGAAACAAATAACTACAGAGAATAGCACCATCACATTAGAACTTCTTCATGTTCATTTATGAGCTGGAATTTTTCCTCACTCAAACCTTTTGTACAGTGAGGCGGCGGTGGCATTGTAGCATGCAAGGCAGCAAAGGGAGAGAAGCACCAGGAGCGCCGCGTTGTTGTCGTTGATGCTATAGCGGCTAGCAGCTGTGAGATGATGATGTTGGTTATGCTGTGAAGCTACCAAGTACTACTCCCTCCGTTCAAAAATTTAAGATGTTTTACATATTTCAATATGGACTGCATACGAACTGAAATGAGTGAACATACACCCTAAAACATGACTATATGCATCCGGTTCAGAAAAAGGTTAGAACATCTTATATTTGTAGCTCTGTAATTCCCCGAGCTCAGTCAGCTGAGCGATGCCCGATATCAAATGCGAAAACAATGGTTTAATGAATCATTGCCGGAGATTACTGCTGCAACGCTCACACACTCCTGAAGCAGCATGAACTTGAGTATCATAAAATAGGTACACATTGGAGGAAAGACTTTATTGGGCTTCGGTCCTGCACTCCTGCTATAGCCTCACCTTCTTTGCCTTTATCCGCTTTGCGGCCATGTAAGTCACAACAGCAGAAAGAATGTACCTGGTAGTGACAAAAGATAAGGTGGTCACATGACAGCCACAATCAACAACATAATTAAGATCACATATTGTGTATATAGACTGGGAAACCTAAGGGATTTCAAGAATGTACGTATCCCTTTATGCTATTCTCTGATTTCTTCAACACATTATTTCCTACAGTAATTCGATTTAGTAGATGTATCCTGGAGTAGATCCTAGTGCTTCAGTCAAAATGTTAGATCATGATAGAACATCCCATAATTCTCTAACTTGGCACACCAGCATTATGCTATAGCTGCAAGTACCACATGCAACGCTGCCGGACTCCAACGATGATTGTTAGATTCATGATACAAGCTAGATTCATACAAGCAAAGTTTTTTGCTCGAATAAGGCATATACCAATTCATCATTCAAGCACTAGATGTGCTCGAATAAGGCGGCAAGCACCAACGATGAAGAAGTTCTAGGCAGAAGAGGAAGACATCCATGGTGAGCCAGCGAGGCAGGATAGTGTCGGGGGATGGGGCGTGGGCCCTTGGGTGGTGTGCTTGGGACTGGTGGTGGATGCCGCGCTCGTGTGCCAGGTGGTGGGGGTGTTCATGGTTGGACCCAGGCGTGGGAGCGACGCGGTTGCCGGACCTAGGAGTGGGGTGACTGCACTACGGCGGTGTCAGGACCCCGATCCTAAGTCACATCGATCTAGCATGTAACACATCATATCACTTTGTGGCCTCACGCACGGTATTCCCACGGGTGTCGCCCTACCATGCCCGGGACCGTTTGCGCCTTTTGGCACACGTATATGATAGTGTCGCTAGCATCCATATGACAGAGAACCTGGGCTGACATGGCTAGTCGTGAACCCAAAGTGGCACTAACTTACAGGGACAGGCATACATGACCCAGCATCGAACGTGTCGGTCATCAGCGAGTGAATCCGGGCTGTAGCAACTGGGCTAGCAGGACTCCGGTAAACCAGACTGTAGCAGGCTAACAGGACTCCGGTAGACACCACGTGACATTTCCCGAAGGGACAGACACAGGAACAAAGAAGGACACATGCCGGCCAGCCTACGTGTTCCGGAGCAGTAGCAAGCTACCAGGGCTCAGTGGAAGCACTAGGAGACAGTTTCCGGTAAGAGAGGCTACTAAGGATAAATAACTAGATAGTCAGATCCCACACATAGCAATACACATTACACATACGCATAACATGCAAGTATGTGTTGTACAACATGGCATCACAGCATAACTCAACAACTCATATAGATAAAGGCTCGGAAGAGCCAACATAGCATTTATTGCAAACAGGGGTCACAGGACCCATCATACAGAGCATACAAGCAACAAGCGGAAGCATTACATGTCTGAGTATAGACATCTACAAATGAAAAAGGCTGAAGAGCCTGACTATCTACAACATCCGATCAAGATCGTAGCTGAGGTACAAGCTACTCGTCGAAGTCCTCAGAAACTAGTTAGACCGAAGTCTCCGCTGCAAAAACATAAATAAAGCAACATGAGTACAAAGGTACTCAGCAAGACTTACATCAGATCCTATCATACATGCATTTGTATCAAGAGGGTAATGTGGGGTTTAGTTGCAGCAAGCCAGCTTTGACTCTGTGGCTATCCTGTTGTACGACTACCAGAAACTCTTGAGGTGATATGGCGCACACGAGTCCACTAATTACCACACAATACACTACTATGGATTCATCCCCGTCTCCCTACGAGAAGGCCATCCATAGCACTCACACTTGTCTTGAGCATTTTAGAGTATCCACTTCAAGTTGTCTATGTACCATGTAAGCATCCAAGAAGTCCATAACCGCGAACCCGGCTATTCGAATAGATCATGTTAACCCTGCAGGGGTGTACTTCTTCACACACGCTCTCGCCACTTACCGCCATGTACACGTCATGTATCTCGGCAACCTTCAAGCGGCAGCCTGGCGAGGGTGTCGGCCACGACCTGACTAACCACACAAGACTCTAGCCCAGGTTTATCGCCTATTCGGGTTCCATCCGCAAGGAGATCCGGCTGCGCTGTCGCTCACGGCCCCAAACGATGTGTGCAGGGTTCCCGAGCCCACCATCCGGGTGCCACTCGGTACACCAGGCCACGTGTGCCTAGTCTGTCCCAAGCCCACCCTGCCGGGTGCCACTTGGTAGAAAAATAGCACTACCTACAAACACCAGAAACTAGTTGCGACTCCTGGACAGAGATCAAGTTGGTTAATAAGTCGAGAGGGGCCGAGTTACCGGAACCCAATGTGTGGTAGTATCGAGTCATTGGACAACATACATAGAACTCAGTGCTTAAGGACGGTTCCAGTGAGACAACCCACCATGTACTCCTACATGGCCTCTCACCGCTACCTTTACCAAATCGTGTTCACACACTTCACTCTCAGCATCAGAACATAGAACTGCACTCCAATTCATTCCCAATGAATCAGACTTGACACAACTCTAAGCAATAGCAGGCATGGCATGGTAGGAACACAACAATGGCTTCAATCAACTCCTACACATGCTAGTGGGTTTCAACTATTTACTGTGGCAATGACAGGTCATGCAGAGGAATGGGTTCAACTACCGCAGCACAAAGTAGCAGTTGAAACGTTGTTGTCCTAATGCAATAACTGAGAGCAGGAGCGAGAGAGTAGGATTGTATCGGAATGAACAAGGGGGTTTGCTTGCCTGGTAGATCAACAAGGGGGCACTGCTCCTCAGACAGGTACTCTGGAACGGTCTCCGGAGCAGGACCTATCGAGAAGGAATGGTGTCAACAATCAAAACACAAGCATATGCAACAATATGATGCATGAACATGGCATGAAGATGTGATGTGGTTTGTGCTAATGCATCTAGCAATCATTTGGTTGAAGTTCATTTGAACCAAGAGTTCAAATGCAACTCCAAATTAAGCTCTTATAAATGCCATTTACATGTTTTCACTTATACAGCATGTATAAGTTGGTTTGTCATGCATGAAACTAGTACAGATGGAAAGATTGCATTTTTCTGATAATCTTTCATATATAAATTATTTCAATCTGAGTTACGGTTGAATTTCTATGATTTTTTGAAGTTTATATCATTTTCTGGAATTTCCTGATTAAATTTAAATCTAGAAAATAAATAATTGCGTCAGCACTGCGTCATGCTTGCGTCAGCAAGTCAACAGCGCTGACTAGTCAAACCTGACGTGTGGGGTCCACACATCAGTGACACGGGTTAAACAGGGGGGTTACTTTTATCCTAATTAAAGGATTAGTGGCACTGGGCCCACTGGTCAGTGTCAGAGTTAGCTTAAATGGTGATTAGCACTAAGCTAATCACCTGGCCGACAGGGACCGCAAGGTCGGCGGCGGCGACCTCAGGACGCGGCGGCGTCCGCGTTACAGGCCACGGGGGCGGCGGCTAAGGGCACCTGGGCGTAGCCCGGGCTCTCGCGCATCTGGTGGGGCAGGTGGGAGGAGCTGGGGGGCGGAGCTCGCCAGAGCGAGGCTCGTGGCGGCGGCCGGAGCACGGCCATCGGGGATTTTGATGTTGCGGGGCACGGGGGAGGCTGCGAGCGGGTCCGCGTGACTCGCTAGAGTGCACTGAGTGCAACGGCGGGCTCGGCTGCGAGCTTCAGCGGCTGTGGCCACGATGGTGAGGAGCTGCGACGGCGATGGCTTCGGCCATGGTGGAAACGACAGCTACGATGCGGGAACGAGGGGGAGAAGAGAGGGGAGACGGGGAGATGCTCATGGTGGTCTCGATGGCGTCGTGCGCGAGCTCGGGGAAGGGCTGGAGTGGCCGGAATGTCGTCGGGGATCTCGGGCGGCCGGAGGCGAAGACGACGTTGGTGGCGGCGATGAAGAGCGTCCGGCATCGCATGACTCGGTGGAGAGGACGAGGGAGTCGCGGAGATGCTCATGGACTCATCGGAGAGGCGAGGCCGTGGCGTTGGGAGCGGCAACAGCGAGCGGCGGCGACGGTGGTGCTCGGGCGTGAGAGAGAAAGCGAGGGAGAGGAGAGGAGAGGACCGGGGGAAGAGTGAGAGGGGTACGGGGCGTGCGTGGCGTCGCGCGGGATCATCCAGAGTGACGAGGGGGAGGACAGGCAGGCAGGGAGGGAGGAGGTGGCGCGGCGCGGCGGTGCGCGCGTCGGGCACGCGCCCGTCCTCTTGTCGAGGAGGAAGACGACAGAGGAGGGGGCCCAGGTGGGCTGGGCTGGCCAGCTGGGCCGGCCAGGCCGCACAGTGCTGGGCCAGCACAAGAGCTAAGCGCCAGGTAAGTTTCTTCTCCCTTTTATTTTTCTTTTCTATTTTCTGACATTTGTTTGGTTTAATAAAAATACTAAACCATTTTATTTTCTTCTGCCAATTTTTTTATAGAAGCTAGTTATATTATTCCAGAGCTTCTTAATAAATGGCATAATTTTTGGACATATATTATGTATATAACAAATATATATCCAATGCAAATAATTATGCATTAATTCCAAATGCCCAAAATAAATACTTATGAGCTCCTAAAAATATTTGTTTGATTTTTATCTCTGTCCAATATTTTCAGAGAGCAACATGAGCATTTTCTTGGACCTTTTTGGAGCAATTTTTATTTGGGTCATTTCCAAAAATGATTCTGAGGGTTTCACAAATCCTCATTTCAAATTTAAATGGAATTTAAACATGATGCACAAATGACTAGCTAGCCTTGAGCATACCAGAACTAGGGATGTGACAACTCGCCCCCACTTGAAAGAATCTCGCCCCGAGATTCAGGGGTCGACGGAAAGAAAGCGGGGTACTCCAGTCGAAGACAATCTTCTCGCTCCCAAGTAGCTTCTCTCTCGGAATGATGAGACCACTGAACCTTGAGAAACTTGATGTTCTGACGTCGAGTAACACGCTCTGCTTGATCAAGAATGCGAACCGGGTACTCTCGGTAGGTGAGGTTATCTTGGAGATCAAGCGTTTCGTGGTCCACTCCGCGGATGGGATCCGAGAAGCAACGCCTGAGTTGAGAGATGTGGAAGACATCATGCACTCTGGAAAGATGTGGGGGTAGTTCCAACTGGTAGGCAACCTCTCCTCGTTTAGCGAGAATGCGAAAAGGACCAATGTAACAAGGAGCCAACTTGCCCTTGATACCGAAACGATGGGTACCCTTCAAGGGAGTAACCCGAAGATAAGCTTTGTCGCCAATTTCATAGGTCATATCCCTATGATGACGATCATACTGGCTCTTTTGACGAGACTGGGCTGTTTTCAAATTCTCACGAATGATGCGAACTTGCTCTTCTGCCTCCTGGATCATGTCCGGTCCAAAGAATTGTCTTTCACCGGTTTCTGACCAGTTCAAAGGTGTTCGACATCTTCGTCCATAGAGAACCTCAAAAGGAGCTTTCTTGAGACTGGATTGATAGCTATTGTTATAAGCAAACTCGGCAAAAGGAAGACATTTCTCCCAATCCATACCGAATGAGATAACGCAAGCTCTAAGCATGTCTTCGAGAATTTGATTGACCCTTTCCACCTGACCACTCGACTGAGGGTGGAAAGCAGTACTGAAGGAAAGATGGGTTCCCATGGCAGTTTGGAAACTCTCCCAGAAATGAGAAGTGAAAAGACTACCACGGTCTGAATTGATCTCTAGTGGAACACCATGAAGTGATACTATTCGAGAAATATATAAGTCAGCGAGCTGACTAGCGGTGATACTCTCTCGAACAGGTAGGAAGTGCGCCACTTTGGAGAGACGATCAATGACTACGAAGATAGCATTATTCCCTCTTTTGGTCCTGGGAAAACCGGTAATGAAGTCCATACCAACTTTATCCCATTTCCACTCAGGAATAGCTAAAGGCTGAAGGGTGCCAGCAGGTCTCTGGTGCTCTGCCTTAACGCGACGACAAACGTCACAGTTAGCAACAAAGTCGGCGATTTCTCTCTTCATCCTAGTCCACCAGAACCTCTGGCGTAGGTCCTGATACATCTTAGTACTACCGGGATGAATCGTGAGAGGGGATTCATGCACCTCCTTAAGAATCAATTGTTGCATCTGCTGACTCTTGGGAACCACCAAGCGGTTCCCAAAGTAAACAACACCTCGTTCATCCATAGAGAAACAACCAGCTACTCCCTTGGAGATATTTTTCTTGATTCGGGAGATTCCTGTATCATGCTTCTGGACTTCTATGATACGATCCATAATAGTAGGTTTCGCCACCAAGGTAGAAAGGAATCCGTGAGGAGCAATGTGAAGGTTGAGCTTACAGAGTTCCTCATGGAGAAGTGGTTGGCCTTGCTGCAACATGAGATTGTTGCAATAGGATTTACAGCTTAGCGCATCAGCCATGACATTAGCTTTGCCTGGGGTGTAGGTAATCCCTAGATCATAATTTGTGATCAACTCCAACCAACGTCTTTGCCTAAGGTTCAAATCTGGTTGGGTGAAGATATACTTGAGGCTCTGGTGATCGGTGTAGATCTCGCAACGTTTACCAAGGAGGTAATGTCGCCAGGTCTTGAGTGCATAGACTACGGCTGCAAGCTCTAGATCATGTGTAGGATAATTCTCCTCATGTGGATGCAACTGTCAAGATGCATAGGCAATCACATGATGATCCTGCATAAGAATGCAACCTAGTCCCTGTCGTGAGGCGTCGCAGTAGATAACGAAGTCCTTTGTGAAATCCGGTGGCACAAGTATGGGAGCAGAAGTCAGGCGCCTTTTCAGTTCCTGAAAATTGTACTCACACTGTGGGGACCACTCAAACTTTTTATCTTTCTTGAGAAGTTCCGTGAGGGGTTTGGCTACTTTGGAGAAGTTTTCAACAAAGCGACGACAATAGCTGGCTAGACCAAGGAAACTCCAAACTTGTTTAACGGTCTCAGGTGGAGTCCAATCGAGAACAGCCTTAACTCTCTCGGGATTGACAGCAATGCCCTTACCAGAGATTACGTGGCCTAGATAGGTCACTTCTGGCAACCAAAATTCACACTTGGAGAACTTGGCATAAAGGCGGTGCTCTCTGAGTTTTTCTAACACAAGTCTAAGATGTTCGGCATGCTCTTCCTCGTTCTTCGAGTATATAAGAATATCATCGAGATAAACCACGACGAACTTATCTAAGTACTCCATGAAGATCGAGTTCATCAAGCGGGAGAAGGTAGCTGGAGCGTTGGTTAGTCCAAAGGACATGACGGTGTACTCGTACTGGCCATAACGAGTGACAAAGGCTGTCTTGGGGATGTCCCCGTTTCTGATCTTGATTTGGTGGTAGCCTAACCTCAAATCCATCTTGGAGAAGACTGAGGATCCAGCGAGCTGATCATACAGGTCGTTGATCCTGGGGAGCGGATACTTGTTCTTTATCGTGACCAAATTAACGGGACGATAATCTACAACCATCCGGTCCGTACCATCCTTCTTCTTGACGAAGAGGACGGGGCAAGCCCAAGGAGAAGAACTGGGACGGATGAAACCCTTTTGCAAGGACTCATCAAGTTGATTCTTAAGCTCGGCTAGTTCTAAGGGTGCCATCTTGTAAGGTCTCCTGGAGATTGGAGCAGTTCCTGGGATGAGATCTATGACGAACTCTACATCTCTGTCAGGTGGAACACCTGGCAGTTCCTCTGGAAAGACATCCGGAAAGTCACGGACTACCGGGATATCTTCAAGGTCTGGGAGAGGGCTGGCATTAAGAGAATAGAGCTGACGCTTCGCAACTGTAGTGGAGACAGTGACTATCTTGCCAGATGGGTGTGTAAGCTGAATAGACCTGGTGTAACAATCAATCTTGGCATGATGAGCTGTCATCCAGTCCATACCCAAGATGATGTTAATATCTGAGGACTTGAGGGCTACAAGTGATGCAAGAAATACAAGTCTATCAACAAGGATTTCATTACCATGGTTGATTCTGGTGGTCTTCCATCTAGACCCTGGGGTTTGGATTTCAAGCGGAGTTGGCATGTCACAAAATGATATGTCGTGTAAACGAGCATAGCCTTCAGAAATGAATGAGTAAGATGCTCCAGTATCGAATAGAACCGATGCTGGGTGACAGTTGACAAGGAGTGTACCAAGAACGACATCCGGATCATCATGAGTGTCTTTAGCTGAGACGTGATGCACACGTCCACGTTCAGTGGGGGCTGGCTTGGCACTGATCGTCTTGCGTGATGGCTTACCATGGCCAACAGACTTATCGGGCTGGGGTGGGGCATAACTAGTCTGAGAGCAGTCACGTGCATAGTGTCTTGGCTTCCCGCATGTGAAGCA
The DNA here is from genome assembly GCF_018294505.1 of Triticum aestivum. Lineage (NCBI taxonomy): Eukaryota > Viridiplantae > Streptophyta > Magnoliopsida > Poales > Poaceae > Triticum > Triticum aestivum. The sequence goes on along the minus strand of NC_057801.1, from coordinate 375,717,272 downwards.
AGTCCCTGAAGTTGGACGTGGACCCGCACTGACAAGCGGTCTACCAGTAGGCATGGGTGGAACACACGACTGAGCTGGGGGAGGCACCACATAGGATGGCCTCGGTGCATATCCGGAAGGAAGAGCGGAGTTTGGAACCCAAATCCGGCACTTCTGAGAACCAGAACCGGAGGAAGATCCCAAATCACGGTTGTGCTTACGAGACTCCTCGTAAGTGAGCTGAGCTGTCTCTGCATTGATGGCTTTGTTCACAAGGGCTTGCAATGTATCACAATGATGCAGGTGGAGATCACGACGCAACTTGGGGTTGAGACCCTTCCGGAACCTAGCCTGCTTCTTGGCGTCCGTGGACACCTCTTTTGTGGCATAGCGGGCGAGGTTCTCAAACTCTCTACTGTGAGCATCAACAGCCATCTTACCCTCGGTGAAACTATAGAACTCTTCTCTCTTGCGATCGATGAGGGCTTCAGGAATGTGATGCTCGCGAAAAGCCTCAGTGAAATCCCTCCAGGTAGGAATCTGGCCAGCTGGAAGCATAGCCTCATAGTTCTGCCACCAAAGACTAGCAGGACCTTCCAGGTGGTATGTGGCATAAGTGACCTTGTCATCTTCAGCTACGTTCGCGGAACGCAGCTTATGAGTGATGCTACGGAGCCAGTCATCTGCATCGAGTGGCTCGATGGAATGATGAAAGGTAGGTGGGTGCAAGCGAATGAAGTCATGAATGGTTGTAGACCCTTTGAACTGATGTGCGGTGTTCTCCTCGATACGTGCCAACAAGCGGTTAGACTCACGCTTGTTCCTCTCCATCTCTAGCATGAACTCTGTCAACGAAGGCGGGTCAGGAGGATCCTCAATCCTACCATCTCCGTGGTTCTGGCTACGAGCAACAGAACTTCGCTTAGCTGACATCCTGAGAAATGAAACCAAGGACGGATTCAACATCATCTATAGGCTATAGAATGTAGGACAAGGAAATTAGTAACTCTCGAACTCCTAGGGAAATTCCGGCAGCATAACGGCAGTAAAATGCTCAGAATGAGACATCCTGCCAACAATGGGGTAGTAACATACTCATCATCACCACTCAAGGTTCTGGGATAGTACTAAACAGACTACACCGGAAATACTCGAAACTGGGGTATGACTCTGATCAACCAATCCTATGGGACTACGGAGTAGTAACACGTGATCCTGATAGACGGAAGAGAAGCCTAGTTCCTTAACCTCGTAGGAAAGATAGGATGACTCAGATCAGAAGGCCATGAGATATAAGGAGTAAAAAGAGCCTTACGTTCCTTCCCACAATCAATTCCCTTATATAACTCAAGAATTTCTAGACTCAACTTCGACCAGTTTGGCTTGGTAATCCTACAGGCAGTCAGGCTCTGATACCAAAGCTGTCAGGACCCGATCCTAAGTCACATCGATCTAGCATGTAACACATCATATCACTTTGCGGCCTCACGCACGGTATTCCCACGGGTGTCGCCTTACCATGCCCGGGACCGTTTGCGCCTTTTGGCACACGTATATGATAGTGTCGCTAGCATCCATATGACAGAGAACCCGGGCTGACATGGCTAGTTGTGAACCCAAAGTGGCACTAACTTACAGGGACAGGCATACATGACCCAGCATCGAACGTGTCGGTCATCAGCGAGTGAATCCGGGCTGTAGCAACTGGGCTAGCAGGACTCTGGTAAACCGGACTGTAGCAGGCTAACAGGACTCCGGTAGACACCGCGTGACATTTCCCGAAGGGACAGACACAGGAACGAAGAAGGACACATGCCAGCCAGCCTACGTGTTCTGGAGCAGTAGCAAACTACCAGGGCTCAGTGGAAGCACTAGGAGACAGTTCCCGGTAAGAGAGGCTACTAAGGATAAATAACTAGATAGTCAGATCCCACACATAGCAATACACATTACACGTACGCATAACATGCAAGTATGTGTTGTACAACATGGCATCACAGCATAACTCAACAACGCATATAGATAAAGGCTCGGAAGAGCCAACATAGCATTTATTGCAAACAGGGGTCACAGGACCCATCATACAGAGCATACAAGCAACAAGCGGAAGCATTACATGTCTGAGTACAGACATCTACAAATGAAAAAGGCTGAAGAGCCTGACTATCTACAACATCCGATCAAGATCGTAGCTGAGGTACAAGCTACTCGTCGAAGTCCACGAGAACACTAGTAAGACCGAAGTCTCCGCTGCAAAAACATAAATAAAGCAACATGAGTACAAAGGTACTCAGCAAGACTTACATCAGATCCTATCATACATGCATTTGTATCAAGAGGGTAATGTGGGGTTTAGTTGCAGCAAGCCAGCTTTGACTCTGTGGCTATCCTGTTCTACGACTACCAGAAACTCTTGAGGTGATATGGCGCACACGAGTCCACTAATCACCACACAATACACTACTATGGATTCATCCCCGTCTCCCTACGAGAAGGTCATCCATAGCACTCACACTTGTCTTGAGCATTTTAGAGTATCCACTTCAAGTTGTCTATGTACCATGTAAGCATCCAAGAAGTCCATAACCGCGAACCCGGCTATTCGAATAGATCATGTTAACCCTACAGGGGTGTACTTCTTCACACATGCTCTCGCCACTTACCGCCATGTACACGTCATGTATCTCAGCAACCTTCAAGCGGAAGCCTGGCGAGGGTGTCGGCCACGACCTGACTAACCACACAAGACTTAGCCCAGGTTTATCGCCTATTCGGGTTCCATCCGCAAGGAGATCCGGCCGGGGTGTCGCTCACGGCCCCAAACGATGTGTGCAGGGTTCCCGAGCCCACCATCCGGGTGCCACTCGGTACACCAGGCCACGTGTGCCTAGTCTGTCCCAAGCCCACCCTGCCGGGTGCCACTTGGTAGAAAAATAGCACTACCTACAAACACCAGAAACTAGTTGCGACTCCTGGACAGAGATCAAGTTGGTTAATAAGTCGAGAGGGACCGAGTTACCGGAACCCAATGTGTGGTAGTATCGAGTCATTGGACAACATACATAGAACTCAGTGCTTAAGGACGGTTCCAGTGAGACAACCCACCATGTACTCCTACATGGCCTCTCACCGCTACCTTTACCAAATCGTGTTCACACACTTCACTCTCAGCATCAGAACATAGAACTGCACTCCAATTCATTCCCAATGAATCAGACCTGACACAACTCTAAGCAATAGCAGGCATGGCATGGTAGGAACACAACAATGGCTTCAATCAACTCCTACACATGCTAGTGGGTTTCAACTATTTACTGTGGCAATGACAGGTCATGCAGAGGAATGGGTTCAACTACCGCAGCACAAAGTAGCAGTTGAAACGTTGTTGTCCTAATGCAATAACTGAGAGCAGGAGCGAGAAAGTAGGATTGTATCGGAATGAACAAGGGGGTTTGCTTGTCTGGTAGATCAACAAGGGGGCACTGCTCCTCAGACAGGTACTCTGGAACGGTCTCCGGAGCAGGACCTATCGAGAAGGAACAGTGTCGACAATCAAAACACAAGCATATGCAACAATATGATGCATGAACATGGCATGAAGATGTGATGTGGTTTGTGCTAATGCATTCCAAATTAAGCTCTTATAAATGCCATTTACATGTTTTCACTTATACAGCATGTATAAGTTGGTTTTTCATGCATGAAACTAGTACAGATGGAAAGATTGCATTTTTCTGATAATCTTTCATATATAAATTATTTCAATCTGAGTTACGGTTGAATTTCTATGATTTTTTGAAGTTTATATCATTTTCTGGAATTTCCTGATTAAATTTAAATCCAGAAAATAAATAATTGCGTCAGCACTGCGTCATGCTTGCGTCAGCAAGTCAATAGCGCTGACTGGTCAAACCTGACGTGTGGGGTCCACACGTCAGTGACACGGGTTAAACAGGGGGGTTACTTTTATCCTAATTAAAGGATTAGTGGCACTGGGCCCACTGGTCAGTGTCAGAGTTAGCTTAAATGGTTATTAGCGCTAAGCTAATCACCTGGCCGACAGGGACCGCATGTCAGGCCGGCGAGGTCGTCGGCGGCGACCTCAGGAAGCGGCGGCGTCCGCGTTACAGGCCACGGGGGCGGCGGCTAAGGGCACCTGGGCGTAGCCCGGGCTCTCGCGCATCTGGTGGGGCAGGTGGGAGGAGCTGGGGGGCGGAGCTCGCCGGAGCGAGGCTCGTGGCGGCGGCCGGAGCACGGCCATCGGGGATTTTGATGTTGCGGGGCACGGGAGAGGCTGCGAGCGGGTCCGCGTGACTCGCCAGAGTGCACTGAGTGCAACGGCGGGCTCGACTGCGAGCTTCAGCGGCTGTGGCCACGATGGCGAGGAGTTGCGGCGGCGATGGCTTCGGCCATGGTGGAAACGACGGCTACGACGCGGGAACGAGGGGGAGAAGAGAGGGGAAACGGGGAGATGCTCACGGTGGTCTCGATGGCATCGTGCGCGAGCTCGGGGAAGGGCTGGAGTGGCCGGAATGTCGTCGGCGATCTCGGGCGGCCGGAGGCGAAGACGACGTTGGTGGCGGCGATGCAGAGCGTCCGGCGTCGCGTGACTCGGTGGAGAGGACGAGGGAGTCGCGAAGATGCTCGTGGACTCGTCGGAGAGGCGAGGCCGTGGCGTTGGGCGCGGCAACAGCGAGCGGCGGCGACGGTGGTGCTCGGGCGTGAGAGAGAAAGCGAGGGAGAGGAGAGGAGAGGACCGGGGGAAGAGTGAGAGGGGTACGGGGCGTGCATGGCGTCGCGGGGATCATCCAGAGCGACGAGGGGGAGGACAGGCAGGCAGGGAGGGAGGAGGTGGCGCGGCGTGGCGGTGCGCGCGTCGGGCACGCGCCTGTCCTCCTGTCGGGGAGGAAGACGACAGAGGAGGGGGCCCAGGTGGGCTGGGCTGGCCAGCTGGGCCGGCCAGGCCGCACAGTGCTGGGCCAGCACAGGAGCTAAGCGCCCGGTAAGTTTCTTCTCCCTTTTATTTTTCTTTTCTATTTTCTAACATTTGTTTGGTTTAATAAAAATACTAAACCATTTTATTTTCTTATGCCAATTTTTTTATAGAAGCTAGTTATATTATTCCAGAGCTTCTTAATAAATGGCATAATTTTTGGACATATATTATGTATATAACAAATATATATCCAATGCAAATAATTATGCATTAATTTCAAATGCCCAAAATAAATACTTATGAGCTCCTAAAAATATTGGTTTGATTTTTATCTCTGTCCAATATTTTCAGAGAGCAACATGAGCATTTTCTTGGACCTTTTTGGAGCAATTTTTATTTGGGTCATTTCCAAAAATGATTCTGAGGGTTTCACAAATCCTCATTTCAAATTTAAATGGAATTTAAACATGATGCACAAATGACTAGCTAGCCTTGAGCATACCAGAACTAGGGATGTGACAGGCGGCCAGACCCAGGCGCGGGGGTGGCATGGCAACCGGACCCAGGAGTGGGGCGGCGCCAGGGCCAAATCCTGGTGAGGGGGCTGTCCGGGGCCGGATCCAGGCGGGAGGCAGCTCCAGCATGGGTAGAAGGCCGCCGACGGCCGCCGCAGCGGAGGGCAGAGCTGGGGAAGGTCGCGGTGGCCCCTCTGGAAAGGTCACGGTGGTGCCCGAGAAGGTCGCGACCCCTATCTGTGGCCAAGGGTGGGTCTGCTTGTCAGGTCCGGTGGGCGGCGGAGATCAGGCGGTGGAGGCGGAGTGGCTGGGCGCCATGGGGCAGGGCGGCAGCGCGGTGGGAGGAACGGAGGCGGGGCGGCAGCTCGCTGGGAGGCCGGGAGCTGCGCGCCGCGGGGCAGTTCGGCGGTGGTGGCGCGCTTCGGGAGAGCGGCCGCGGTGGTGGCACGATTGGGGAGGGCGGCGACGGTGGTGGCCTGATTCGGGGAGCGCCGATCGAGGAGTTGGGGGATTAGATCGAGGGGGTGGTGGGGTTAGGAACGGGATCGGGATCGAGGGGATGTGGGTCTGGGAACGGATCGTGGGCGCCCGGGTTCGGCTAGTTTGGGAACATCTCATCGGGCCCTTATAGGCGCGGCGTGATCCAAATAGTTATTCTGATCCCGGGATATATATATATATATATATATATATATATAACAAATTTTTCCTACTACCGGGTGTAGTTACTTCCACTTGTGTTTCATACGTTTTAGGTAGTATCTATCATATCAGAGAGTATGTACGCGTAGTATGTAGTATATAAGAATGTTTAGGTAGTATACATGCTGCTTTTTTGGTAGTATGTATCATATTTTGTGCATACTCTCTTTCGCGTACAAATATGTACGTATTTCACAAATACAATAAACCATGAGCTCACTTGCAATTTTTTCACATAACTCACTTTAGAGTATTTTAGATGTAGTATATGAACATACTAAAAATAATAAAGTATAGTATATACTACCACATGGTAGTATATGAGAAATGGGTGTAGCTACACCCGGTAGTAGGATGCATTTTCCCTATATATATATAGACGGTCTATTCTGCTAATATTAGCAGAATAACTATTCTGCACACCACTTCGGCACTGCACGCTCAACAGAAGCGCACTGCATCATTTTGACGACGAGCACTGCAATAGAGACTAGTGAACTTCGTGTCGAAAAAAATTGCACGTGGTGTTTTTTTGGTACTGTTTTTGCTCTAATTTTTTAACCGTTTATCGGAATGAGGCGTGTAATATACCATTGAAAAGCTATGAATTAGGCGCAACTTCTACATGTTGAACACTTTTCGAGATTCCACACGGTTTAAGAGAAGTTTTGAAAATAGTGCGGCGGATGACGAGTGGAAGCGAGCGTTTTTTCGCGTTTTTTCTAAACCGCTTGTCGGAATGAAGCAAATGATACGCCATTGGATAGATATCGTCGAGGCGCATCTTTTTCATATATAAATCTTTCTCTAATTCGTTACGGTTTAAGAGCAGTTTCAAATTTACTAAATCGTGCAATTTTGTTTTTCAAGTTTTTTAAAAAATTTGGTACTGTTTTCGCTCCAGTTTTTGAACTGTTTGTCGAAATGGGGCGTGTGATACGCCGTTGGAAAGCTACGGACAAGGCGCAACTTTCATATGTTGAAATAGTTTTGAGATTCCTTACGGTTTTTAGTTAATTTTGAAAATCGTGCGGCTGACTTCGAGAGGCAGCGGCTGTTTTTTCGTGAATTTTTTGCAAACTGCTGGTCGGAATGATTCAAACGATACGCTGTTGGAAAGATATCGACGAGACGGAACTTTTTCATGTAGAACATACTCTCTAATTCTTTACAATTTAAGAGCAGTTTTAAAATTAGTGAAAAGCGGACACTCTGTTTTTTCGCGACACCAAAATCGTCGTGGGACAGAAAAACGCACTGCTTCAAACGAAAAACCGCGCTGCATCGGACAGTCATGTGAACTGCATCGTTTCTTTTGTCGAACACAAATTTTTCTCATACGAGTTTTGTTGTCTTTTTTTCAAACTTTTTGTGAATGAGAGTGGACTGCAGAGAGGAGGCAAGTGACCCGTGACATATATCGAAGTGAACCTCATCACTTTCTTTATTGTTGCGCTAATTTTTTTAGCACTTTCATTTTGGACACAAGCGAACAACATCACTCTAAAAAGTGAACCACATCCGATGACCAAAAGCACTGCATGCGTTGATGTAGTCGACTGATTTTTAAAGCACACGAAACAATTTTGCACTTCATACATAGATGAGTGGACTGCATGTCTTTTCGTGTATTTTTCCTATTTGTTTTTCTTTTCTTGTTTTCTGTTCGCCTATACCTATAAATTAACCGCACTACACAACAAAGTCAAGAGTACAACATCCAACAATTAACTGCACTGCTTAAGGCATAACAAGTTTTTTAACGCAAAAAAAAGCATCAAGAATAAACAACCATTTTTTGGTTTCCACGAATACGCACTGCACTACAAATATGAACGCTGAAATAAGCATCTGAAACTCCATGGGATCCAACTGTACTGTTGTGTATTAGGTGGCTACCGAACTACACGCTGCTATGTGCAAAACCACGCGCATGTTGCCGATGAGCTGCACGGCGTCGCCATCAGTACTGCTTTTGTCGGGGGCGCCTGTGGCCTCGTCAAGCATAATTTTTTTGACAAGAAAAGAACACAAGATTCCCGTGGACGAGCTGCACCTCCACGCGCGCCGAACCACACCGCAATTCCACCGTCGCTAAACCGCACTGCAATTTTTGCAACGTGCTTACCCCCCAAAAAAAAGAACAACACATCCACGGGCGCCGAACCACATGACCCCACGCACCGAACCGCACGCCGTCGGGGATGAGCTAGCACAGCCACGGTTGCACTGCACACCACGGCAGCGGCTTCCACACAGGAGGGGAGTGGGGCGGCGCAGATTAGGAGAGCTCCGCCGCGGGGCTGATGCAGGGCAGCAGGGCAAGGCAGGGCCACGACAGAAAGAACATCTCATCTAGGCAGGGGCGTGGGGGGAACCAGATCAGTGCTGGTTGGTGGCGACGTAGACTGGGCGCGAAGGATCTCGTTGGATCCTCCATGAGGGCGGCGCCGGAGGAGAACCCTCCTACCTCTTTTTTCTCTGCCCGTGGCCTCCTACCACCACTTAGTGGACCACATGCCCTGGACGGGCGACCTGCAAATGAAGACAAGAACGAGGGTGAGCAGGGAATAGGCGATGCAGCTCGTCGGCATCGGGGAACGGCGTCACACCTCGAGAATGGGCGGATTCGGTCAGAGGAGAGGGGAGCCCTTCGGTGATGGAGATGCAGTCCAGAGACGGCCGAGGGAAGATGGGGGGTTGGTTGCCGCATTCATGGCCGTCGCGACCGATTCCCGTGGTTTAAAGGCGCGCCGGGAGCCGATGGTGGCCGGGATCCAATGGTTGATGCCACGCCAGGAGCCGATGGCGGCCGGATCCGGCGGTTTGAGGCCCCGTTGGGGGCTGGTGGTGGTCGGATCCAGCGGTTTGAGGTCGTGCCTGGGGCTGGTGGCGGCCGGATCCGATGGTTGGGACCGCGCCGGAGGCTGTTGGCAGCCGAATCCGGTGGTTCAGGCCACGGCTGGGGCTGGTGGAAGCGGAGGGAGCGGGGAGGAAGAAGGTTGGGGAAGCGGGGAGAGGAAGGAGGTGGGCTGGGGGTGAGGGGGTGCGGGGCAGGGAGAGGGATGAAGAACGTGGGGTTGGGGCTGGGGTTAAGGTGGTTGGAGGTGGTGCGGCGCCCAGGTGGGGAAGAGATTGTAGCTACCAGGTTCGATCGGAGGTGTTATCAGAATAAGAAAGCGGTGTGCAGAATAAGACTCTTAAGGGTGTTATCATAATAGACCCACCCTCTATATATATATATATATATATATATATATATATATATATATATATATATATATATATATATATAGCTATTCATCACCTTGGGTGAGGAATTCTTATTCCTCACCCCAGCCGTCTCCCACGGTCGGATTTAAAAAATAAGAAATAAAACTATGTGGGGTAAAATTACAGTCTGGAAAAGGAACTTTTATTCCGTAAACCAAAAGGGAGCACCATAATATTACCTCCTACATGCCAGTAATTTACTTCGTGCATGTCAACCTATATGGCGCACAAAAGTGGTGGCAGTACAGAATCAACTGATGTTGCCATAATCTTACGGAATGAGTTGTGAAGCGAGGAACTAATCTGGCGCATCTTCCTGTAATTTTGCAGCAGGTGTTTCCTGATTTAAAAAAGATATATAAGGTTGCATTCCTATGTTCCTGGTATTTATGTTGGATCTATTAATATATCTTACAGCAGGCGTTTCCTGATTTAAAAAAGCTATATAAGGTTGCATTCCTATGTTCCTACAGAGTACACTGAGTAGGAAACTGGTAATTGATTTAACTAACATATGCCATCACTATCTCAGTTCTGTAGGAAGCAATTTCAGTAAACATGAGAAACATAGGCCACTAATCTATAATACCTAAATAATTCATCCCCACTATCATATTTCTCTTGACAGGCAACCTATCCACCTCATCTAAACATGCAACCATTCCATGTAAGCACTCATGCCACATCAGCAACTTTTATGAAACGCACGCGCATACATGTACAGAATAACAGTTTTGTCTCCATTATTTTGTGAAGCAGGCGGAGACGTCCCACATGTGAAATGATCTCCATGTGATAGAACAACTCTTCCCCTCCCAGTAACCTCCCTATATTCAATTGGAGCTTACATACCAGATTAGCACCGAAGCGCAAAGGTCATGGATACGTGCGGATGTTGACTTTTCACCTTCGACACTTTACCTACAAGCATATGGCTTTCCATCTGTATGCTGCAGAGATGCACTGGGAACAACAACGTCATATCGCGGCGAAAGAGCATCAGGACGAGCTGCACAGCTGCGCGGCGCCACCGTAGCCCATGTGACCACGCGATGTCACGGCCGGAGAGCTCCTGCTTCTCTGGAGGTGGCGGGTGGGGGAAGAAGGCAGCCATCCGGCCGTTATGTGCGGCTCAAGATCGCGTGCGAGCGAGCAAATTCAAAGCCGGGAAGGCTTGACATCCGAGCTCAGTGACTGTCCAGACCAGGAGCAGCCAGAGGAAGCGGCGTCCAATTCCGGTGGTCCATGCATCGGAGGTGGGGTTGCACGGGAGAAGGTTCTCCCTTCTGCCTCCTGCTCCAACGTCCATTCACGGCAGCGTTTGGGTGAGTGCTCTGGCAATTTGTTTTCTCCATTTCTCCATCCAGATAACATGCATACTTATCTATGTCCCGTCATGCATTCATTTGATCTGTTATTGTGAGGACCTTCTGTCAATATCTGTCTTACATCAAGACAGTGTATATCTTAGTGAGCCATCTTCTTGGTTTGGTTTGGCAGGACGGGGATGATGACCCCCGCGCTAATTAAAACTCAACTGGCCCCACCAAGCTGCCGCCACCCCCGTGGCAGCCATCGGCTGATCCTTACATCGTGTCGTCCTGACCCTAGGCTTACCAAGCCCCGACACACGGGCCACACACCTCCTGCTCTCCCACTCCAACCGTCGGTCGTTGCACAGTGGGAATCCATTCGATGGTGGTGCTATGGATATATGCAGTGGCAATTCTACTCAACAGGCTTCAGTAGGCTCTAACCTACCCTCAAAATTTGCCACACAAAAAAACACCACCAATGATCCGCACACTAGTAGTTAAGTGCAGCGCATAAAATGGCTTCCAACACCGAAAAATTAGTATCCCTGAAGTTGAGCCTGCCCTGCAATTACGTCCTAGATTCGCCACTGGATGTATGGGGGCAGATTGAACAGTCGGTCAGGGAGTGGGGACGGTAGCAGTGGTTATGAACTTGGGAAGGGTCAGAATTTTTATGAGGGAAGGGTCAGAATTTTGGGTCATTGTGTTTGGTCTAATTCGAATATGCAGATTCCAGATAAATTCATCATTGGTGTTGGTAAAGCAGTAGTTTAACAAAAAATATAAGATTTTAGCAATCGTCAGATTTAAAGGCCACGTAAATGGACAAGAGCTATTGAATTCAACTGGACGCACGCATTTGGTTTTGAAGACCTAATCTCAAATGCATAGGGTTCGCCATCCTCTACACCAGAAATCGCATCCAATTGAGGAGAGGAGAGGCAAGGGAAGCATACTTAGTAGTTGTGATTTAACAAACAAATCCTAGAAGCGAGCCACCTGTACAAGCGAGAAGATTTTCATTTTTTTTTCTTTGCATATGGCCATAACGACCAGGAACTAATGGAGATCCCAACTTAAAGATAAAGAGTATTTTTACGTTAACGAGTTGTCATTTTCCCTTTTGTCATTTTTTGTCATGTGGTAATGCAAAGTCTTCCTGAAAATAAATAGTATTATGCAAAGTTTCAGGTCTGAGTCTTCTCTATCGCACCGTCTCTTTATTGTACATATTACAATATATTTCATACAATTTAAATGTTGTACATGCATATGCATATTTTTTAAAACATTTACTACAAGACCTATTTTTATGTTGTACTCAAAGCAGGGCAATTCCCTCATGATAGAAAAGTGATACATGTTTTTTTTTTGTACTGAAGTGTACCAAGACAATTTTTACATCCATTTATCTTAACCTGATATCCTAACTTTGGTAAATTGCAGTTTCCTATATGCATAGAATTAGTATTAGTTGCAAGAAAAGATTTCTAGAAGGAAAACATGCAGTATGATACTCCCTCTGTAAACTAATATATTTTGTAACAGTTAGTACTTCTTCACGAGCTCCGCGTATGAATGCCCAATTTATTTTTCTACTGGAAAAGGTTTCCTGCCAGATCTCGCGAGGCGCAATATAATTTCTAATTACATTCAATTTCTGTGCACTTCTGTTGCACAATATGGTTTCCAATTGTTAGTTTTCCTTCCCTTTCTTCGGCCTTTATTCTTTCAATGTATGTATCTTCTCAAATATATTTTAATAACCAAATCTCCCGCAACAACGTGCGGGGTATTGTCTAGTTCATCATGTTTACGATTACAAATAACAAAGTTATCTAATAAATCCATCCTTACGATTACAAATAAAATTCGTCCAGACAATTGAATGCCACTTAGCACTAAGTAACCAGCGGCATGAAACATTTTAGAAATCACTATTATTTTCGAGAAATCACTATTATAAAACTGAGTGCTGCTGTAGTTGAAAACTGAGTACCACCGAACTCGAAAAGTGTGTACTGCCGAACTTGATCTTCAATTAGCTTAATTTGCAGATGACCAGAGATCTCCCATCAAGTTACTTGTTCAGCCATCTCTCCAGGACTATAGCGACTAAAACATTCTTATCCATGGCCTGGAAGCAACGTAGTATACTGTTAATTTTACTGTAGCCTTTAGGTTCACTTTTCTTCTCACCAAAACCTGAACTTTGCTACTGGCTATTTGTAAAAGAAGGTCTGAAATTTCAATTTAACATTACTCATACCAACCATAAATACAGAGACATTACTCTCTATCCCTCATACATTAGCCGTCAACCACTTGTACATATGCCTGAAAAACAGAATATTTTTAGTTCTCAGAAGTATAACACCAAACATGTAGAGGCCCCCAACAGACAAGCACACTGAACACTATAGGATTAACATCACTATGCTAAACTGGTAGTGTTGAAATCAAAGATATCTCATAGAGATATTTTATGTACCAAATTAATCATAATCACATGAACACATAACACAGAGGCTGCAGGTATGAATCAAAAGTATACAGAGAAACAAGAAAAAAAAAGCAAAAACTCTGAAACAAAACAAGTCGTGCCAATTACAATGGTGGGAGTCATCATATTGAAATAGTCTGTGTCTTCTAACTATTTACGCCATTGTCTAAGTGTAGTAATCTGGCACGAGAGAGTGCTATCTAAAATAAAACACACGCATCTTAAGTCACTTCAACATGGATTTTCTTAATACTACTAGAAGTCGTGTTACTAAACTTCATCGCTGTGTGATGAAACAAAAGGAGCTAACAATTTGAGGTTAATAACGTTGTAAGTAAAAACCTGAAAAGCAATTGAAGTTCATGAAACTAGTAGGCTCGTTCACAACTAACATTAGTGTGAAAGAGATACTCCCCTCCGTCGACCCCATGATTTCTGTCGATAGGGCCCTTCTTGACTTAGGGCGCCTTGCTTTCCGTCGGGCCTTTGGGCCGGCGGAATCCGCCGCCTGGCGTGAGTTGCTTGATTGCGTTGCTCTGCACGAGCCGTTGGTGGATGGGAGTCAGGACCTTGTGCGCTGGCGCCTGGAGCCTTCGGGCCAGTTCTCCACCAAGTCGTTGTACATGGCCATTGCCCCCTCCTCCGCCCCCCTCCCCCTATCGTTGGTATGGTCCGCCCGCGTCCCCCTGAAGATTCGCATCTTCATGTGGCAGTGGATTCGCGGTCGGGTCCCGTCTGGTGTGGAGGTCTGCAAGCGCAATGGCCCGGGCACTGGTATATGCCCGCTCTGTGGGGTCCCTGAAGACTCGAACCACATTTTCTTCGCTTGCGTCTCCGCCCAGTTCCTCTGGAGCTGTTTTCGCGAGGTTGTCGGTGGAAGTTGGTGCCACACCAATTTCCCGGACTTATTTGCTGAACTCCAGATGTCCCCCGCGTCCTCTCGCCACATTAGGTGGCTTGAGGTTGGGGTTCTTGCCTGGACTCTTTGGACCGTTCGCAATAAGCTTGTGATCCAGCGTACCCCCTTCGTCGCGCTACTGACGCTCTCTACAAACTCTCGGGTTTCTTGCAGCTTTGGCGGCCGCTTAGCCACCCCCTGGACCGGGACGCCATCTCCGCCTTCATCGCCGACCTCCGCTCGATGGCCGTCCGCCTGTCGCCGCCGCCCCCTCCGCCCCCGCCGGATCCAGACTAGACTCCTTGCGCCTGGAGTGTGTTGTTTTCTTTCTTTCTTTTGGGCTTGTTGAGTTGTGCCCTCAGCAGAACCTGTTTACTGTGTTGTGAGACTCGGGTGGTTTGTGTGTGTGAACTTGCTTCGGTTGTATGTTTTGTGGCGGTTTGCTTTATTTATAAAGCGGGGCGAAAGCCTTTTTCGGTATAATTCATCAGACACATATCATAGAATCAATATTAAATGGAACTACATAAATGCATATCAAATCTAGTGTTACAGCGGTAAAGAATATGGGGAAGAAATTAACCATATTTTAATGGATAGCTTTGCAAGATAGGAAAATAGGTTAGTTCGAACAAACACCTTACAGTATATAAAAATAAGCAAAGATGATGGTGTGGATCTTCTTTACAGTATCCATGGCTACGGAATAAACTAAATTGAAGGAGCCTAGATCGAATCGCATGATTACTCGTCAAAAAAGAAGATTACCATCTGGTTTTCCTACAAAAAACAAACAAGCAATAACCTCAATGAACAATCATTCTTTCCTGTTATACGAGATAACTCCTGGATTGAGGGTGGGCTAAACCAAAAAATCTGTGAAAATTGACAGGCTGGGTGAGGATCAGCGTCCACCTCATGGCAATTGAAATAAATCTAACTTGAATTTGCAGCATCCTTGTATATTGACAAGCTGGGTGAGGGTTAGTAACTACGAATGTAAGGTTTCCAACCACCCATGTAAGAAATCTAGCGTACCATACAAATTCGTTCAACATTCGCCTTGAGCACAATGTAAAAATGTGAGAAGCAAAACTGAGAAGGTTAGTGTACTGCAGGTGTATGAATTGTTTTGATGGATGAGACAAAGAGCTACAAATTTACCATCCATTGAAACAAGAAAACCTGACCCTGCATCTTGCAAATTTTGCTAGTTGCAAGTGTGTACCACTAGTATTCAGGTCTGCACCTAGAGAAAGTTCTGAACCCTTCCACATAGAGACCGTCAACAACTGCAGGTCAAAAGTGAAAATCCATATTTTTATTAGAACAATTCAAGTTTAAGAAATGACACATTTGTGTTCTTTAGCAAGATCAGGCCACTAAAAGGTTTAAATTTTTGATCTATTCAGAGGTATGATCGGCCTCAATGTCAGTGGCTTTCCTAACTCAAAAATGAACAAAACATTATAGCAATTCAGTGACATTGCACATTCAGATCATGGTTACTTGGGCTTGGATGATTCACACTTCTTCTTGGGGTGTGTGATTCTTTGTTGCTTGCAGTGTGAAGCTTGTTTTTCACATTTTATTGTGCTCTACCCTTTCTGATTTCCTTCTTTCTACAACAGCAGGTTCACAATGATGGCATAACCATCCTAATGCCTTCATTTTCTCTCACCTCATGCCACACCAGACTACAACATAACAGAAAAACACTGAAAATCTTTAATTTAGCAGCTCCTTCTCATCCATTAAAATATCTAGTGGGCAAACATACAAAGTGGATTAAAGAGCAAAAAATTGTTTCCCAATGAATATGTATTTAAGTATTGTAGAAATTATATTCCAAGAGCTCAAATACAAAACGGGTTACTGCCTCAGGTTTATTCTATCAGGTTAGCACTTGAGACAGACCCTTTCCATCCCGTGAAAATCAAATGGACAGTATGAATTTGAGAACAGTGATTCGCTTGAACCCAACAGTAAACAAACTAACTACATAATAAAGTACTCCCTCCGTCCGAAAATACTTTTCATCAAAATGAATAAAAAGGGATGTATCTAGAACTAAAATACGTCTAGATACATCTCCTTTTGTTCATTTTGATGACAAGTATTTCCGGACGGAGGGAATAGTAACCTATTCCAAAAGGAAACAAGACCAGTATTAAAGCATTAAATGTGTACTCTTCTTGCCATTGGCAATAACAGGCTACAAGTTGCTTTCCAGCATACTATCACGCAAATCAGATTCTGATTAACCTCCTTTAAATTTCTGTCAGCTAAGTTGGCTAATTGATTTACTAAGACGAGCTCTTGCAACTAAGTCTGCCTAAATCGGATCATTCCACAACTGCAAGTAGATCTTTCACAGATGAGACTGCTCCTAGTCACGAGAAATCACTCGCAAGTTGGAAAAAAATCTCAGAGCTTAGAAAGCATACGCATGCAGACGTCTAAATAAAGAGACGGAGGAGGAACTTTTACGATCCAATTTGTAAGCATCAGTCTCCAAGAAGGAAGAAATCATGGGAGAACCAGACCAAGGAGAAAAAAAATATTACTAGGTTAGAGAGAGAGCAGGCCGTACGGAGGAGGGCAGTCACCACCATCTTCTTGTCGCTGGCGCCTTCTCCGACAGAGGAGGGCTGGATTTGCAGTGGTCGGCGCCGCCGCAGCCCAAATCGCCGTCCCATCAGCCCCTCCACCGCGGCTGCCGCCACTGTCGCCTCCTAATCGCCAAGTGTACGGGGGAGAGGGGGACAGGGGCGACAAAAATCTCCGCCGAGCATCACGTCGTCGATCCCCACCGCTCACCGCGCCCTCCACGTTCAAAGTAGAAACCGCTCGCAGGTGAGCACCTAATTAGCGAAGGCATTGAGGAGTGGGCTGGCTCCTCCCAGCGTCAAGGTAATCTTACGAAGGTACTGATACAATTTTACGTCAGTTGAAACCTGGCCAAGCTATACCGTGGCTGGGACGATCGACCGGGGCGAAGAATAAGTAATTTTTCACCCTGGGTTTTATATATATATCTTTATCTTTATCTTTATTTTTATCTCTCTTCTTCTCTAATAATAAAGCAAATTGGGTTTCTTTCGTCCGTCATGGCATTTTTCAAAAAAGTCCTTCTATTTCAGAGAAGTCAACCCGCAGTTCTGTTTTAAGTCAAAACGAATATTAACATATTATATATGAAATTTTATTAGAAAAATGTGTGAAATCTAAATATGATGTTAATTTTACCTGTTAAAAATATTGTTTTGAAAGTGTGAGCTGAAATTCAAGGGTAATCGCACCATTGACTCTATCACAAGCTATTGGAATTGGCTGGAACTTTTTATACCAAAAAGGGATATATAGGGGTTTGTTTTATTGATGCAATAGAGATCTTTCATAGATGGATCCCGATATGATCTTATTGATACGAGAATTAGAATCAAATAAAAGTGTTTTCTGATGCATGCACTCTTTTCTTTAGGTTAATCAGCCCTTACTTGCATTGATTTAAAGGTCCTATTTTCCATTCCTTGCGGACTTGGTAATCTAACAACCCTTCAGGGGAGAGGATTATAGGACACCATAGCTTATCTGCCTTGATTTCTGAAACCAGAACTACTCCGGCCTTCCCTCAACTGATTGACCTAGCCGACCTATAACTTATGTTGTGTATAGATTGACAAATTGCTGGGTCTACCCTCAGGGCGCCCTATAACTTATGTTGGGTGCCAGGGAAGAAAAGAAAGGGAAAACGGTCTTCTTCAAGCCGAAGGGGTGCCCGGATAATTGAATGAAGGTTGGGACAGAACTCCAAAATAACAGATCCTTTCCTACTAGTTTGCTGTGCCGGTTGGGAAAGCAAGAAATGGGATAATCATTTCCAGTCAATTTCTCCTAGTTTTCCTTCTGGAATTCCAGTCAGAAAATCAATGAAATGGGATTTGGATCAGAAAATCAGGAGAAGAAAAGCAACTGAACCATAGATCCTGCTTTGGCCAACCCTCAATTACCAAGTTCTTACTATCTAACCTAGCTTTTTTCCATCTATCTAACCTTTGTCTATGAAACCTCGAATGCCTCTATACAGTGACGAAAATAGGGTTGTACATGTAATAACATCTCTTGATACCAGTATTCTAGCTTATGGTTCATGTGGGATTCCTTGCTACTTCCTATAGCTCTTCTTTTGCAGATACATTAGCAACTTTGGCCTCTATGGTTTTGATTACCGAGGGACTCTGATACCAGTCTTGGTGCAATCGTCAGGGTCACCCGCCTACAGTTTTCACCATAGAAACTTTACAAGATGAGGATGGTTATGATCCTAAAAGGTATGATGACATATAGAAATTCCAAAACAGGTGACACCCACGATGCGGCTATATCTCCCACATGTCGAAGCACGACTTAGAGGCGTAACCGCATTGTGGTTTTGTCGCAAGAAGGGTCATCTTCACACAATCCCATGTAATGAACAAGAATGGGATAAGGAGTTGGCTTACAATCGCCGCTTCATACAATGAACATATAATAAATCATACATCATTCAGAGTACACACATAAGTCCGACTACGGACGAAGCCAAAAGAAAAGAAGATAACCCAACTGTTAGATCCCCGATCGTCCCAACTGGGCTCCACTACTGATCAACATGAAACGAAACATAGCAACGACCAAGATCTGCGTTGAGCTCCCATCTGAGCTCGGTTGCATCATCTGCACTGGTATCATTGGCACCTGCAACTGTTGTGATAGTATCTGTGAGTCACGAGGACTCAGCAATCTCAAAACCCGCGAGATCAAGACTATTTAAGCTTAAGGGTAGGAAGTGGTAAAGTGGTGAGGTTGCAGCAGCGACTAACCATATACGGTGGCTGACATACGCAAATAAGAGCGAGAAGAGAGCAAACGGAACGGTCGTGAAGCTAGCAATGATCAAGAAGTGATCCTGAACTCCTACTTACGTCAAACATAACCCAAAAACCGTGTTCACTTCCCGGACTCCGCCGAAAAGAAACCATCACGGCTACACACGCGGTTGATGCGTTTTAATTCGGATCTGGTGTCAAGTTATCTACAACCGGACATTAACAAATTCCCATCTGCCACATAACCACGGGCACGGCTTTTGAAAGATAATATACCCTGCAGGGGTGTCCCAACTTAGCCCATGATAAGCTCTCACGATCAACGAAGGATATACCTTCTTCCAGGAAGACCCAATCAGACTCGGAATCCCGGTTTACAAGACATTTCGACAATGGTAAAACAAGACCAGCAAAGCCTCCCGCTGTGCCGACAAATCCCGATAGGAGCTGCACATATCTCGTTCTCAGGGCACACCGGATTATCCAAACTTCCGGTAGGCCAGCCCAGAGTTGCCCCTGGTGGCCACCGACAGTTGTCAGGTTGGACCAACACTCACAACGAGCACTGGCCCGGGGGGGGGGGGTAAAATAAAGAACCCAAGGGAAAAAGGCTTAGGTAGGCAAATGGTAAAACCAAGGTTGGGCCTTGCTGGAGGAGTTTTATTCAAAGCGAACTGTCAAGGGGGTCCCATAAATCACCCAACCGCGTAAGGAACGCAAAATCCGGAAACATAACACCGGTATGACGGAAACTAGGGCGGCAAGAGTGGAACAAAACACCAGGCATAAGGCCGAGTCTTCCACCCTTTACCAAGTATATAGATGCATTAATTAACTAAGAGATATTGTGATGTCCCAACATAATCATGTCCATCATGGAGCAATCTTCAACTTCACCTGCAACTAACAACGCTATAAGAGGGGATGAGCAAAGCGGTAACATAGCCAAACAACGGTTTGCTAGGAAGGGTGAAAAGGTTAGAGGCTGACATGGTAATTTGGGAGGCATGGTAAACAAGTGATAGGTAGCGCAGCATAGCGATAGAACGAAGCAACTAGCAAGCAAAGATAGAAGTGATATCGAGGGTAATGGTCATCTTGCCTGAAATCCCGCAAGGAAGAAGAACGAGTCCATGAAGAAGACAAACGGACGTAGTCGAACGAATCCTCACAACTCCGGAACGAAACCGAAGCTAACGAGAGAAGCAAACCGGAAAGAAGCAAACAACATGGTAAACACACAAGCATAAACATGTCATGATGCACAAATAAGTATGATGCATGTCCGGTTTAAAGAGGCATGGCATAGCAAAGTGCAACAAACAATGCTACAAGTTAAGTGGAGCTCAATATGCAACGAGTTGCATATTGACGAAAGACCACATCAATTATTTAGTTCTCTCTCGGTTAGGCTACCCAACAATATTAAATGTTATTAAACATGGCAAGGGGTGAAGCATGAGCAAACCACCTATTTAGGCAAGTTTAAATGAGGCCGGAAACAACAAACAACAATTCCGGAAAATCCCCATATGTCATTTAGCAATTTAATGCAAACACAATTTTAAGCATTTGAATGTTGTTATCATGATGCGGATGACATATGCAAGTTTTATGCAATTTTTATGAAAATGTTGACATGAGCATGTTATGAAGCATTAGTCGCCATGGCGGAAGGAAAAAGGTGCCACGACGGTGAAACGGAAATGGTGCCACGGCAACATTCCGGTGATTCGACAACTCATCAAGATGTCGGTGCGAACGAAAGTGTGGATGTGCAGAACATGCAAAGATGGTGGGGGTGATCCCGGATACCGGGGGTCCCACATGACGGTGGCTAGGCAAAAGAGGGGCATCGCAAGCGACAACTCGATCACGGTGCAACACTCGAGCATCTCATACAACACACAAGCATTCGTTCACGGGCGATCGTCTCGGGGTTATACCTTCGAAGCGTGCGTTTCGGAGTGGTTCGGGTTCGGTACGATGTAGAGGAAGTAGACGTTCTCGTAGTGGTCGTAGAGGAAGTAGTTGTACACGTTCGTCTCGGAGAGGTACTTGACGAATCCAACATCTTTGGGACGACGGTAGTGGTTCACGGACGTTGTGGAAGTAGTCGTTCTCGTTTCGTAGTCGTACATGTCGGCGGTAGTGGTACACCATTGGAGACATACACGTTCCGTAGATGAACTTGGCGTAACCGTGCGGTAGTCGAACTTGGCGCTCGTGGTACACGGGTCTTCGGGCGACGGTAGATGTACACGGCAACCACGGGTCTTCGGGCGACGGTAGATGTACACAGTAACCGTAGTCGAACTTGAAGGGCCGGTGATGTCGTGGTACTTGGCATCCATGTGGTCTTCGAGAAACTTGACGGACCAGTTGCTCCGAGTTCTCGGTCCTCATGCTACTTGCCAAGATCCAAGAGGGTAGAAGTGGTAGACGCACGGGGCAAGGGAAGCAAGAGGTTGTCGGCTGGCGCGGGGCTCACGAGAGCGTCCAATGCTCGCGGTGGCTGATGCGTGGTGCAGGGGCGTGCAGGAGGCGGTTGCAGCAGATGGCATCGGTGAGGGACTTGACGCAATCCCGACGACGCGGACGAGGTGAGGAGGGGCGGAGGCGTCCTGCACTTGGCCTTGGCGACGAGCGGCGCAGGAACGAGGACGAGGGCGCACGAGATGTAGCAGAGAGAGGCGGCGAGGGACTTGGGGCTTGGGGTCGCTGGGAAGGAGCAGCTCCGGTGCTGCGGCGCCGGAGACGGCAGGGGAACGACGTCCTGGGGCAGCCGGCGAGGCGAAGCCCGGCGGCAGCGAGCGGGCTCCGGTGGCCGGCTGGAGGTGCGGAGGCGACGAGGAGGATGCAGGCGCAGGCGATGGAGGAGCAGGAGAAGGGAAGGCGTCACGTGGAGGGGCGTTGGGGCGGCGATGGCGAGGAGGGGAAGAGGGACTTGGCCGGCGGCGCGGCTTGGAGAAGATCGGGCGCGGGCGCTCCTCTGGCGCTGGCTATGAGCGTGTGTGTGTGTGGCGGCGGAGTAGAAGGACGAAGGAGCGAGGGGATGGAGATGGGAATCGGGCAGGGGAGAGGGGATCGATCGGCTAGGGTTAGGAGGGGGTTTAGGTGGGCTGGCTGGGCCGGCTTGGCAAAAGAAGTGGGCCGAGGAGAAGGAAGGAAAAAGGCCGACCTAGTTGGAGATTGTTAAACTTATCTCCATTGTTCAGAAAAGAAAAGAAAAAAGAGAGGAAGAGGAAGATAAAAGAAAATGTTTGTGGGTCCAAATATTTTCTAATTGAGCTGAAAATTAACAAGTAGCCACTTGGCATATTGCCAAAGTGCCACAACTTGAAATGGGCCATGCGGGGAAAAGATCATGGATGCAAAAATAGTTTAGAAACAAGAGGGATTTATAATGCAAGTTTGTTGCGGCGGCTTCCAAATAAATGGAATATTTTATTACAGCTCCCTAATATTGGGACGATATGTTATAAAGAGAAGTCACCATTGTGAATATCCCTTGATTTAAATGACGATTTATTTAGATGAGTTTTAAAAATTAAATGACATGCTGGCATGATGACATGATGCAATGCAAAAATAAAAGAGCAAGCACAAAATATACACACGGCGAAACTCGGAATAACTGGAAGTCTTCTGGAGCGTCGGTCTCAGGGCGTCACAACAGGTAAAGTCACCACCATAAGCTGAGGTGAAAGATCGAGTTGTACTTTTCAAAACTCCGCCCTGTTTATTATCTGTGGTGATAAGTTTTACATAAGATCATTTAACGGGATGCACCTTATCAGGATGCAGATCTAGATCACAAGTAAACAGTGATGCGCGAGACGGCTCTATCTCTTTTCACAAGTACAGATGGCCATCAAAGATTAGCAAAGCTATACCAAAAATAGGTTCACGTAAGAAAGTGCCTATTAGTTTGCGTAGGAATGCCCGTTTTAGTTTACGGAAGAGTGCACATAGAATAACAAAAGGGGTTTTGGAATTCCTCTTCCAACTCGTCCCAGAATGGGCGTTATGGCAAAGAACAAGAAGAAAAAGACAGAAGGAATTTGTCCAATAGTAACAAATGGTGCCTCCACAGGTTGACATCCCATCCAACCTAGTAGTAAGCAATCCGCCAAAAGCAACCAAAATATTCCTTGGTGAATCGGTCGAAAACTTGAACTACGCACATACATTTCTTTAGAAAAAGGTAAAGCCAAGAGAGATATAAAAACTGGTGCTATTGCGGCTACACCTCCCGCTTTGTCAGGTATACTGTGAAGAATGACATGGATCGGTAGGAAATACCATTGGGTTTCTTTCGTCCGTCATGGCATTTTTTAGAAAAGTCCTTCTATTTCAGAGAAGTCAACCTGTAGTCCTGTTTTAAGTCAAAACGAATATTAACATATTATATATGAAATTTTATTAGAAAAATGTGTGGAATCTAAATATGATGTTAATTTTACCTGTTAAATATTTTTAAAATATTGTTTTGAAAGCAAACTTATAATTTCTAGCGCAAGATCTGTTTTTCTTTCGTACCGACGGCGATCCGGATTGCAAATAAACACCCCAATATAACCATATAGGCAAAAGAAAACATCAATAACTACACATACATACCTCTGAAAAATATCGCAGGGGAAAACAACAGATTTCTCATCGCGAGAATGAGAGAAAGCGAGAGAGAGAGAGGAGAGGAAGGGAGGAGAGAGGAAGAGAGAGATGCCTTAGGATTAACCATATTCAAACACGTTTTTTTTGTTGTTTTGTGTGAACACCGAGGCCATCGCCGGCGAGGCTGAGAAGGAGGATAAGCGGCAACACAAATATGATGCCTCGCAAATATAAAGGAGATGGACCTATTGAGTGATGGTTGTTGGGTTAAAAGTGTGTGTTATGTTTTTTCTCCCGTCGCAACGCACGTGCTCTTTTGCTAGTATATATATATATATATATAAGTATACGGGGCCTGGCACCTCATTCGGATCCAACCCGTTAAGCGTTTTGTATTTGGAAATAATCACTAGTACCTTCCAAATAATGTTCTTTCCTTTCTCTACTTGCATGCGATTACCTCCACTGCCATTTATTGCAGATTGGTTTCCAAAAAACTAGAAGGTATTGATTCCCTGGAATAATTTTTTTCCTTAAACAAATTTTACTAGTCGCATTAAAAATAGTTTGAACGCTCGTACTTGGTTCCGTATATACCTTATGATTTATTCTAATTTGTGCTAGATACGTACAAAATAGTCCAATATATTTGTAAGTGCATACTCAGGCCCGCGAAAAAGTGCATACTCAAGATATTGTTAATGAAAATATACACATACCCGGGGCAATTATATCTAATGAAAATGCATACCGAAAGTATTATACCTAATGAAAATATACATATACCCCAGGTATTGTCTCTACTGAAAATATACACATACCAAAGTATGATACCTAATAAAGATTACAGATATATCTCCGGTATCCTAAATGAAATGAAGGTTGAATAACCAGAAGTGATATAATTTGGTGCATACTCAAGTCCCAAAAAAATGTATAGTGAAAATATTTTTCAGTATGTACATACCTCGAACTGAAATTTATTGGTATATACCCACATATGACACTACCTTTTAATAGGTGGATACATGTTCGTAAATTAAATACCTCGACGGATGATATGTTACATTCCTGTAAATGTGAATGTCTATACAACATAATCGATAGAGATGTATTTGACGCATGATACTCGAGGATTATAATAGCTCTCTTATCTTTGCAAAAATCTTTGTGAAAATCAAAATAAATTGTCATAAATTCCAATTTAAATATTAGTACATGTACATGTATACGTACACATGACGTTTGAAGCATTTTCTATATACCTTAGACTGCTTGTTTTCCACGCGTACATGTACAAATATAATTTAGTACACGTACATGCACTAAAATCTTTAATGCATTGATGACTATCAATTAGTATTGAAACCATTAATGATTGCCATGCACGCATGCATGCATGCTTACCATAAATTTTTATTACTACCATATATACTCATTAATGGGTTTATCCACTAGTACTTGAATCAACGGCAATGTCATACATCCAACGGCTAGGAGGCAAGGTGCCCAGGCACCTACGTGTCCCCAAATCCCGAAAATATCACTTCAAGCTCTGTCTACGCTTCTTTTACAGCTGATGCCATCTCCATGCTTGATCATACTCTATTACGTATCCTGCTTGTCCGTGCTCGGCTCTTCAATCCTGAATAATACAAACACATCTAATTTGACAACATCATATTCTCATGAACAATAATAGAAGTTCCTAGAAGATGAAAGTACCTTATAATTAAGTTGTCTTGGAGCTCTAGCCATTGTCTCTTATATCTGTGAAACTTGAGCTCGTGTTGGGATGTGGTTGTAATTGTAGTACGGGTGTCCTCCGGACACATCCGGTTTGAAGAGGGGATAAAACATATCTTACCATGTTGCTCCCAACGTTGGCGTAGTTACATAAGTACAATATTGGTTGCATGCTTGAGTTTGTTCTCCATAGTATTGCAGGCGTATTAGTTGTTATATAATACCTCCGTCCTGATTTGTTAGTCCCTTTTGTAATTTGTGATGAATTTTGACCAAGGATTTAGCTAACAAAATGTTAGTGCATGTCAACATGATATAATTTTTGTTGACATGCATAAATATTTTGTTAGTTAAATTTATGGTCAAAATTTGGCACAGATTACAATGAAGACCAATAAACGAGGACGGAGGTAGTACTATTTCAATGCAACTAAATGATTTTTGTGGTTCAGTGGCAATGCACGACGTTATGATAGTATCTAACATATAATGAACCCCATGAGTGGAAATATAAAAGTCCATGACGCAAAATTTAATTCTCGCCCTAACTATTTCTTTCGAACGAAGACGCTAGAAGCGTCCGGCTTTAAATTAATAAAGCTCATAAGGCACCAGGTTCAAACGGTTACAACTTAGCAAACTTAAGATAGTACCAACGGTCCACGACCAACATGAGACGAGACAAAGGTTCATCACGACAGAAATAATACAGCCGGCCAAACCATTTAACGCAACGACCTAGCTAACAAACATTCCACAGAAGAAACTCCAAAAGTTTCACCGACTCGCCGGATCTTGTCTTGCCATCGCCTGAACCGTCTTGATGCGCGCCATAACCTCTGACATACGCTCAACATCGCGCTCCTTTCCCAGTGGGGTCCACATCTGCAAAAATAGGTGGCATTTGAAGATCACATCTACAAGATGGTTAGGGAATTTTTTCTCAATCATAATTTTATTACGCGTCGTCTAAATAGCCCAGAGCAGCGCCCCTACGCAACGCCAAGCGATTCTACAAGTAGTCCCTTTCGTGGACTTGAGAATGGAGACTAATTGGTTCCCCGAGGCAGGGTTCCAGTTCGTGTGGAAGGCCTCCCGGACCACGCTCCACGCGAACCTGGCCAGGTGGCATCTAAAAAATACATGATTCACATCTTCGCCTAGGCCGCATATCATGTAGGTGCCATCAGCCGGACCATTTCATTTGGCCACGTTATCCGACGTAGGCAGCCTATTCCTAAGCATTTGCCACATGAAGATTTTAATCTTCAGGGGCAGGCCTGCCTTCCACAACCCCTTAGCTATATCAAGCACTGGCCCTCCAGTTAGCTTGTTATAAAGGGACTTCACCATGAATTTTCTCGAAGCTGTCAAGCTCCACTCTACCGTGTCAACCCCCGTCCCTAGGCGGTTGGTACCGATTTGCTGAACCAGCCCGTCCCAAGACGCACGCTCGTCGTTCGTTAGGGCCCGCATAAAGTGAATCGCCGGTGGATCAGTACGGATTGCCTTCCCAATTAAGATGTTAATGTTTGTGGCGATCCGATATAAGTTGGGGTGACTTTGCCAAAGGGGAGAGGCACCCAGCCAATGGTCTAGCCAAAACCGAGTAGATTGGCCATTATTAATTTGGAATTTGGCCCCAATGTCAAAAGCAGGCCGCACCGCTTGGATCCCTCTCCAAAACACGGAGCCGGTGGCCGAGGCTGTGAAGGGGTTCCCATTCGGAAAATACTTGGCTTTTAACAGCTGAGCCCAGAGCCCCGACTCATCTTGGGCCATCCACCACCACCATTTGGAAAGGAGGGCAATGTTCATTAGTTTGGAATTTAGGATTCCCAATCCTCCAAATTTTTTGGCCTACAGACCGCCATCCATTTTACGAGGTGGTATTTCCTCTTGATGCCAGTTCCTTCCCAAAAGAACCGGGATCTCGGAGTGTCTAGCTTAGCGTGCACACTGTCGGCTAATAAGAACATCCCCATAGTGAAGAGGGGAAGGGAAGATAGACTCGAGTTCGTCAGAATAAGCCTCGCGGCGAAGGACATGAATCGCCCTCGCCACGGGCTTACCCTGTTGGCCACTTTCCCGTACAGAGGCTCCCACTCCAATATCGAAAGTTTGCGGTGAGAGATAGGAAGCCCTAGGTACTTAATTGGAAAGCTTCCAAGCTTGCAATTAAGTAGGTTTGCGACACGCATGCTGTGCTGGTCATCCATCCCCATGGTAATGACCTCGCTCTTAAGAAATTTAATTTTGAGTCCGGAGAGGAGCTCAAAGGCTAGTAACAGGAGCTTTATCGTAGCAATACTATGGTCATCCGGCTTGAACAACAACAAAGTGTCGTCTGCGTATTGTAGGTGTGTCACACCACCCGGGATGAGGTGTGTGACAAGCCCCTTGATGTGTCCGGCCTCCCTGGCCTTGGACAGCATGGCTGCCATAGCATCCGCCACAAAGTTAAAGACGAGTGGGGAGACGGGGTCGCCCTGTCTAAGCCCTTTCCTATTTCGGAAAAACTTCCCATTTCGCCGTTGACAATAACCAATGTGTTAGCCACTCGAGATCAAGTGCATGATCCGGTGGACGAACCCTGCCTCAAAACCCTTTTTGAGGAGGACCTCCCGTCTAAACTCCCAGTTTACACGGTCGTACGCTTTTTCGAAATCTAATTTGAGGATAACACCCTGACCACGCATACGTTTTAACTCATGGATTATGAGCATAATTGATTTGATGCCAAAAGTTGGCATGCCAAATTTTGGTAACTGCCAAATTTTGGTTAGAGATTGGTTGTTTGCCAATTCTCGTTGCCAATCTCACAAAAAGTTGCCAAATGTTGGCAACTTTTGCTTTTGCCAAATGTTGGCAATGCCAAATGTTGGTAGCAAACCAACTATGCTCTATCTCCGTAAGAGCAATAGGCCCTTCAAGAATGTTCGTGCCTTTAAGGAAAGCGGTTTGGCTCTTGCTAATGACTCGTCGGGCGACCGGCGCTAACCTAGAAGCGTAAGCTTTGGCACATAACTTGAAAGGAACGTTTATGAGCGTGATCGGCCGAAACTGCTTAATTGATTCCGCCCCTTTGACCTTGGGAATCAAGCAAATAGCCCCATAATTGAGGCGCGACAGGTCCACCGTACCGAGGGCAAAGCCATTTATAATCGCTTGGAAAAGGTTCCTAAGCGTCGGCTAGAATCGATACAAATTGACAAAGTTGGTAGTTGAAAACTAAAGCAAGTAAAAGTTGTCAATCTTGCATAAACATCAAGCAAACAAATGATTTTCCCAAACTACAACATGGCTTTTCCACGGGCCCGGTTTTGTGGTAACCAACTAGATGCCCACCCACCTCTGCAACCAAACCACTCCACTGCAGCCAAACCAACGTGCCAAATTAAACCAAATCGTCTCGAAACAAAAGACTACTCAAAGAGGGCAGAGAAACAAAAAGAAAGTAAAAAGCGGAATCCTCCAAACCGAGCTCAAGGTCACAGAGAGGCTGCTTGTTCACTTGAGCCTAGCCCACGCCACTCGTGCGCGTTTCGCCTGATTGATACTGTAGTACAGTACAAGTGTCCAAAACGAAAGCGAGAACGTCACGACGGAATTCATTTACTATTGTTTGGCCATGGACGCTGGGCTGTTGCGCGTTGCCCTCGTCCTCATCGCCGCTGCCGCGACCTGGGCGGCGGCCCTAGACGACCCGGCGGGGCTTCTGCGACGGGCCAAGGAGGCGGAGTTCATGGACTGGATGGTGGGGGTGCGCCGGCGGATCCACGAGAACCCTGAGCTCGGCTACGAGGAGTTTGCCACCAGTGAGCTCGTGCGGCGCGAGCTCGATGCCATGGAGATCCCCTACAGGCACCCCTTCGCGGTCACCGGCGTCGTCGCCACCGTCGGCACAGGCGGCCCGCCCTTCGTCGCGCTTCGGGCCGACATGGACGCGCTCCCTATGCAGGTTCTTCTTCTGCTTTACTCTTCGGATTGTACTCAACTTTTATGTTTGTATTGGGTCGTCGCGTTTTAGCTTTGCTGCCTCCGGTAAATGAAAATTTATTGGTTCGGCTGCCGATCCATTCCTATATTGCGACCACAGAATTTCAGGATTTGTTCAGCACCACTTGTTATCTTTGGAGAGGAATTGTTCTTATTGACGCTCGGTAACTCTTTCTATATATTAGCAAAACTAAGATTGCAAAAATAAAATAAAATCAGAATCTCTTAAACGAGCCCTGATGGGCCGATGGCTTCAGTTGGCCTCTCAGCACTGCTGTGTGAGAGGTCATATTTCGAAGTCGGAGGATAGAGAATTGTATCCCAAATCTTCAACTCAGGAGGCTCGATATCTTTGAAATTGACCGTGGGGAAATGCAAGCTAATGCTTATCAGGTCTCGGTATCGGTACAGTTAAACTACTGAGTCTGGACAGATGGCTTGAGGCAAACACTCCTTTTCTTATTAAAAAAAGAGGGACATACACTAGCCTAGTCATAGCAGTTCCCTAGACATTTGACCAGGATCATACAATAGTATGTTTATGCTTATTGTGGCAATGAAACATGTGATTAGCCTATATGCACGCATATAACAGTAAAGCTAAACTTCAAGCTTGTCTTGTGTGGCGATGAGACAATTATGCCATATTGTTATACAAGTAGAAATAATTTTGGGGCAATTATTATATGCATTTTCTTGAAGAGGATAGCATAATTGCTATTCCCAGTTACTGGATATTTGTTGTGTTTATTTGAATTATTTGTTGGTGCTAATTTAAGCATTGTAAGCATCCTCTGCCCACACTGAAATATGATTAAGCTGTATTTGGCTATCACTTTTATCTATTTCAAGGGTCATGTTACTTATGATACCCTTATGTGTTGTCTTCAGGAAAGCGTGGAATGGGAACATAAGAGCAAAGTGCCTGGGAAGATGCATGGATGTGGCCATGATGCACATGTTGCTATGCTATTGGGTTCTGCTAAGATTCTTCAGGAGCACCGTGACAAGTTGAAGGTTAGTAAAGAAGCTCTTTCTGAATTGTAAAGCGTTGTAATTTTCTCAGTTTACAATGAAAATCAGCAAGACGATTTGATTTTTCTCTTTTAACGCTGAAAATGTGCTTGAAGGTTGACAGTTAACTATAGGTTCATCATTTTATTGTTGCTTTGAGTTTAAAAGGTAGCAACCTTGCAAATAAATAAATAAATGAAACTGTAATCATAAGATCAGTATATCTCAACACTCCACATGCTTTATTTTCATACTTCTCCTTCTTTCATTTCTTGAACAAATCATCTGTTTGCTGGATTAAAATGACGGAACTAAATTATAACAATTCGATGTTCATGTCGTAGAGTGGTGATGTATTACTTTTGGTGGTATATATCAACTTTTATGGTTCAGAAACTACCTGATTCTTAATGCTGGTCATGGTAAATGAGGTTTCTGTTTGATTAAAATATAGGCGATTTTGGTATTCCCTATGTCCACTCCAGCACCGATGTTTCCTGAACTACTTGGAGATTTTGCCAAAGGGCAAGTGCAATGATTTTTGTTTCTTTTTCCTCAACACTAATTCTCAAGAGATGCACAATTGGGGGTGGATTAACGAGCTGCTCAGCTCGTTAAGCTCGTCCTCATTAAGGCTCGGCTCGTTAAGATTAACGAGCAGAAAACCCTGCTCGGCTCGGCTCGTTTGAAGCTCGTTAAGCTCGCGAGCGCTTGTTAACAGATTCTGATGTCTTACAGTCTATAGGATGAGTGTTTATATTTGGTTTTTGAGAAGAAAGATGGCGGCTACAAAAGGGAAAGCACTAGTTTGTTGCCTCCTATGTAGATTAGATTGAATAGATGGGATGAGGTGCTATGAAACTTTTGTCACGTAAGATGAAAATATGTGTTGTGTTGTTACTAACGAGCTTAACGAGCTACTCGTGAAACTCGTTAGCTCGTTAAGCTTAACGAGCTGAAATCAGTGATTGGCTCTGTTCATTAAGAAGCGAGCCACGAGCTTAACGAGCCGAACTATCAAGCGCTCATTAAGCTCACGAGCTACGAGCTTTTGATCCAGCCCTAGTGATTCACTGTTTCATATTTCAAATCAACCTTCACATTAGCAGTAATATGAATATATATGTAATGCACATGTGCACTCGGTTCTCCAATAATTGATCATGCAGCTTTGTTCAGACATCATACAGCTAGTCAAAGGATAGTTTGGTCCCCACTTCCCCTCAGATCAGTTATGTACAAACTGAACCATGTGGCTGCCTATATATCAATTATGTCAAGATCTCACAATCCTTGGCCAAAAAAAATCCTATTTTGCAGGCATCAAACTTTATTTACCTGCAAAATTTGATGTTACAAATGTCATGTTTTTTTTTACCGTAGGGTACTGTAGCCCTTCTTTTCCAGCCAGCTGAGGAAGGTGGTGGTGGAGCCAAGAAAATGGTAGAAGCCGGAGCTGTGGTAAACATAGAGATCATGTTTGGACTTCATGTAGCTGACAGTGTGCCGATTGGTGTGCTGGCATCCAGACCTGGGCCTATAATGGCAGGGAGTGGATTCTTTGAGGCAGTAA
Source organism: Triticum aestivum (assembly GCF_018294505.1). Taxonomy (NCBI): domain Eukaryota; kingdom Viridiplantae; phylum Streptophyta; class Magnoliopsida; order Poales; family Poaceae; genus Triticum; species Triticum aestivum. The sequence continues at coordinate 375,685,330 of NC_057801.1, read as the reverse complement.
TAAGTGGAAAGGGAGGGCATGCTGCACTTCCTCATCACACTATTGATCCGATACTGGCTGCATCCAATGTTATTGTAAGCCTTCAGCAACTTGTTTCCCGAGAAGCTGACCCCTTGGACTCACAGGTGCTATTCAATCCTTGAGCTACTTGATATATTTAATGACTGCTACTTTTTTTTATATAACTTACATAGTTTTCTTTATCATGGCTATGTGATTTAGATAGCTCATTTGGTGGAGTTTGCATAGATCATTTTGACCCATTTTTTGATACCCAAAACTTGTCAGGATCCTGAGGATTAACATGCCCATACCAATTAAAATAGTTATTTGTTCTGATTTACTGCAGGCTAACTAACTAATCACATCCTAACATGGAAGCTGTCTACTCCTAATATTCCCAGAATTATGATCGTAACTACCAAGATTTCTTTGTTATCTAGTATCTGAATTCACAAGTTTTTTGACGTACACTCCTGAACTGTCTGTCTAGCATTATGATTTCATAGATGAAATGATTTTCTGCACATTACAGTCCTATTATATGGATCGTCTTTATAAAATGTTCCCCTTGTCATGTTTCATATGTTCTTCCAGTCGGCTGCCTTTAGGCTATAGATATTTGTTATATGATAAGTGGTGATAGTCCTAGTCATTCCTTTAGCATTGCCATATCGTTTTGGGGGTCCCATTCGCCCGTAGTCATTCCTGTGTACCACAACATCTCACTACCCTCCTTTTTATTGGCTTTATTCTGCAGGTAGTAACGGTTGGAAAGTTTCAAGGTGGTGGAGCCTTCAATGTTATCCCTGATTCCGTGACAATAGGTGGTACCTTCCGAGCCTTTTTGAAGGAGAGTTTTAATCAATTGAAGCAGCGAATTGAAGAGGTAACAGCATTATAACTTGGGAATTGTGTGTTGTTTATGTGTCATTATGTTCCGTATGATTTGCTCTTGAAAATGTGGCTGGAGGCCGGCATTTGATGCTGCGAGAGTAGGCTTTTCACGCCTGGGCCTTTTTTCCTTTTTCCTTTAGGGGTTCTTCTACCCCTGCTATGTACAGTTGGTGTTTCTTTCGCCGTTCTTCTTAATGAAATGCGCAGCTCTCCATCGTCCTTTCAAATAATTTGCTCTTGAAAAGATGAAGAAACAAAACTGACTTAAAGGAGTACGGTTGGTGCTTGAATTCCTTCGTAATTTTTTTATAGTTATGCTTACTATCAAAATGGCAAGTCGAGAAGTCACACTACCTGAATTGAAGCTAACTAAGGCATAAGCTCATGTGTTGGTAGGAGACCTCAATAAATTTTGTTGAAAGATTACTTGAAACATGTACAATACATCAACGCCACCAAATAATAGGAGGTCCTGATAAATGAAGGGAAGTGTTGGCATTAACTTTTGCAAATTGACTTACGACAGTGCTGAAAATTGACATCTCTAGAAGAGTCAAGATAAAGAAAAAAGAATGTAGAATCAAGGAATATTGTTTAATGCATATCTGATGGTTGGTGTAGTTCAAGGTGAACAGACTGCGCTGTCAATTGTACTATTTATGGAAGTAAAATGATTTCACGGTACAATTTGTACAAAGTGTTACAGCAGCTCGGTCTGTAGCTGCCTATGTCAATTTCACACTATGAGCAAGGATAACCATAACCAGATGAGCTGGTGGTCAGTCTGTTGCCTGATTATTATATACCACTTACCTCTGTAACTAAATATAAGACATTTTTGCAGTTCTTAACTGCAAAGCGTCTTATGTTTAGGTTCGGAGGTAGTACTTTAAATTATGAAAGTTGTAGTGTTGCACCATTTTGGGTTTTGTAGAAAGGAAGTGCTTCTTGCTGGTTATTTTATCATGAATGGTGAAAGCTAAAAAAAGATATACAGACTCAAGGATCTGTAATTTAAATTTCGTTTGTTTAACATGAATGTTTTTTTGGTCTCAGGTCATAGTCACACAGGCATCTGTCCAGCGCTGCAGTGCAGTTGTGGACTTCCTTGACAAAGATAAGCCTTTCTTCCCTCCAACAATCAACAATCCCGAGCTTCACGATTTCTTTGCGAAGGTGGGCAGTGAGATGGTTGGCCCCAACAACGTGAGAGAGAAGCAGCCACTGATGGGTGCCGAGGACTTCTCCTTCTACACCGAGGCCGTTCCCAAGACATACTACTACTTCGTGGGGATGCTCAATGAGACTCGTGGACCGCAGGCGCCTCATCACTCCCCCTACTTCACCATCAACGAGGATGCACTGCCCTATGGTGCAGCCATGCAAGCATCATTGGCTGCTCGCTATCTGCTTGAGCACCAGCCCGCTACCGCTGCTAAGGTGGAACCTCGTGACGAGCTGTAGATGGGGGGAGGTAAGGCTCTGTGCCAAATGAAGCTGACTTGTTGGACGAGGACCTATCGCCAGGTGATTATGCAACTGTTTGTACATAATTTCCTGATTTCAGCGCATTCCAAGCGAGCAGATGACCTTGTGACGGCATTGAAGCACTGCGAATATGTGTTTCTGTGGTAGGTCTCGTTCGTTTTCGCATCTGCGCTTAGCCGGGTCTACGTGTAATCTTTGAGTGCAGTGCTGAGACAAAATAAAACACCTCATGGATGATGGATGTATTGGGTTGTTAAGAGTGGGGTCAGACAGGAATTTTATAGCATGATTCCATCTTTTAGTAGCAAGAAATGGTCGAAATATATTCCAGCAAAAAGAAAAAAGAAACGGTTGAAACAAGGGTTTGAGCACCATAAGTCTGGTTATTACTGGCGTTCTGGCGTCGCTATGGCTTGAAAGCATCGGCCCGCTGTGGTCGTTGGAGAAGGATCAGAGGCTCTGCGATCGGCAGGCAGGTCGCTTAACAAGCGTCGTGAATCCAGTTTCTCATTTCTGTTTCCTGTTCAACCCTGCGTGCATAGCGTGGATTTGTAGCTGCTGCTGCTGCATATTGACTAGGATTGTTTAGGGTAAGACTTACCACAAGACGGTAGTATTATCAGGGAAAAGCCTAGCAGTAGCGCTGGTTTTTGGGCTAGCAGTAGCTTGGGGGACCGCATTACTGCTATGACGCTATAGCTAAAGTCTAGTAGTCGCGTTGGTTCACCTGCGCCACTACTAGCCCTACTTAGCAGTAGCGCCTTATTAGGAACGCACTACTGATAGTTACTAGCAGTGCTTCTCTATCCACGCTACTACTATTATTACGTATGCTATTTCTTTTTTATTTTATGTTGTATCCGTACATCATTATATAAGTTTTCATACGGTAGCAATTTAGAGATTGTTATTACATCATAATGAGTTATTACATCATTGGGTGAAAGAACCGCAAATTAGTTTCAAGTGGATGGATCCAAAGTGACCGAGTGGAAGAACCGCGAATTAGTTTCAAGTGGATTGATCCAAAGTAACATTCACTTTGGATCCATCCACTGGAAACTAATCTGCGGTTCTTTCACCGAATGACGTAATAACCCCTCATCATCATCATCATCATCATCATAATATCATTATCAACTTATGATCATAATACATCATTGTCATATAACAACTCATCATCATCATTTTCGTCCATGAGACATCATATAACAACTTGGTCACTAGTTATAATAACAACTCCTCCTCATCATCATCATAGTACTCATAATCACTACTCCTCCTCCTCATCATCAACTCTACCACATTGTAGCACATAATAAAAATTCTCATCATCATCATAGTCATATATAATCAACACTGACTAATTGTTCTTAATACCTAGGACCCACTCATCTCTCCTAGGTAAAATACCATAAAACAGATAAACTGGTCCATCTCCATAATGAAGAATGGAGATAAACCTATCTCCAACTTGTGGCTTGCGCACATTCATTTTGTCTCCCATTAGTTGCGTGTGCGCATTCATCACTTTGCTCCATTTTTTGATTTTGAGCCTTCCATTGTTTGAAGAAATTGAGTATGCACTGTGGTAAGCCTTCAAAGGAGTTGGTAGTAAGCTAACCATATGCATATCACCTTCGATAAACATCAAGTCAGGCACAACCTTCTTCGGGAGCCTATGTTGAAAAACGTAACAGTAACATATATAGTTAGCAATGTAGTTTATTTAATAATAATGTATGCAATGAAGTTACCATCATTAACAAAATCTTACCAAGTTTTTGGCAATGAAGTTACCATCAAGCAATTTATGGACTAGTGGCACGTATCTAGTATAATTTGGACTGATAGAGTGATTGGTTTTAAAGGCCTTAACATCTTCTATGAATAAGACAAGATAACCTTTCTCCTCACAATTAAGCTCGGAGTCATAGCTGTAGTATGTGGTGTCTACAACCTTTCGAGTATTTCTTGAAGATAAGAAATAAGCTGACAATTATAAATAAATAAATTTAGTACTGACGAACACCAAATATTTTTAAATTAACAATATAAATTACTGAACTTAACAAATTAGTTTGACAAACTCACATTTAGGCAAAACTGGAGGCATATCCACATCCACCCAGATGTCGATATTATCATCATCATCATAATCTTCAGGACGAATATCAAATCTTATTTGCATTCCCTCCTCAAATCCATATGCCTTGTAGAGAGCTTCCCAATTAGAGCAGCCGAAATGGGAGTGATTGACCGCATTGTACAGCTTAACCAGAAACTCGTAACCATGTTTAGTTCTTAAGTGAGCCCTCCTCGTCCCACATTCTCAAAGTCATCTAAACCAAAACCAAGCTTCTCCAGTCAAGTATTTTCTTTAGTCCTAATACAACGGTAGAGACCATAGAACAAATGTGTACAACGCTGGATATAATGACGGAGGCAATGAATGTATACTTGGGCTTGCCAACAAATGTCGGCGTTGATAAAACATACTGCTTTAAATTTTTGATTGAACGAATTGTTAAGAAAATTAGTGGTTGGAAGGAAAAATTACTTTCTGCTCGGGGGAAGGAGATCCTGCTCAAGGCTGTGATCCTAGCCACTATGCAATGTCGGTCTTTAAAATTCCTAAAAAATCTGTAAAGGAATCATCGACGCGATTGCGCATTTCTGATGGGGCGACGAGGAGAATCAGAGGAGGATGCACTGGATGGCCTGGTGGAAAATGTGCGTACCAAAAAACCAAAGAAGAATGGGATTCCGTGATATCCATTGTTTCAACCTGGCTTTGCTTGCCAAATAGGCATGGCGTCTCATTGATAATCCTGATTCCTTGTGTGCTACTATTATGAGGGCCAAGTACTATCCCGATGGCGTTTTGATGAAGGCCAAACCAAAGCATGGCGCTTCCTTCACCTAGCAAAGCATCATGGCGTGGCTATATTTGGCGAGTGGGGAATGGACATAACATCAATATTTGGAAAGATGCCTGGATCCCAAACTGTGCCACTAGGAAGATTGTGACCGTGGGGAATGGACATAACATCAATATTTGGAAAGATGCCTGGATCCCAAACTGTGCCACTAGGAAGATTGTGACCCCTAGGAGGGGACAATTATTATCAAAAGCGGGTGACCTGATTGACCCTACCTCCAATAATTGGGATGAGGACATGATTAGACAAATTATGTGGCCCATTGACGCACAATTGATTCTTTCAATCCCACTTTCGCAACATGATATGACAGACTTCATTGCCTGGAGTTATACAAAAAATGGTATATTCTCAGTTCGGTCTGCTTACTCTGTGGAGTGGAATTATCAATATGGGAGTAAACTAGAATATTCTAATGGGATGGGGCGAATCACACCTAATCCTATATGGTGTCAAATATGGAAGTTATCTTGTCCGGCAAAAGATTTTTTTTTTCATATGGCGTACATTACATGGCACTCTTCCATCCCGGGTAACACTCGCTAACAGACACATGAAGGTCTCACCCTCTTGCCCTAATTGCTCTCAAGGTTTAGAAGATACGAAACACATGCTTTTCCTCTGTAGGAAAGCAAAGGAGGTTTGGAAGAAACTAGGGATGGATGAGATTATTGATAAAGCTTGCAAGGTTGATCGTGCCGGAGAGGCGATATTGGAATACCTTCTACTTCTTCCAGAACAAGATTTGAGTATTATGGGGTACCAAAATGTACGAGAAATGATAGCTATTTCAGCTTGGTACCTATGGTGGGAAAGATGAAAATTAGTGCACAAGGAATTAACTCAGAATGCAAATCAGATATCAATGGCGATCATAGCACTCACATCCAACTTTGTAAATGCATCATCTCCAAAGGCGTCTATGAAAAAGGGGGTTAATACTGTCCTCCTAGGGGTTTTGTGAAACTTAATGTTGATGCCTCCTTTGATCATGACATGCTGAAGGGTACGGTGGGGGCAGTCTTGAGAGACGAGAAAGGTAGGTTTATTGTAGGAGGAAATGGCAAAATTGACTATTGTACGGATGTTCTGATGGCTGAAGCTCTAGCACTCAAATTTGGCCTAACACTGGCGCAAAGGGCGGGGTGTAATCGCATAATCATCAACTCAGACAATCTGGAGGTGATAGATGCAGGATGGAGGACAATCAGCGGGTGCGGCGGCGGCAATTTTCAAGGACTGCTTTCACTATGTCTGTGATGTTGTCATGACTAGATTCGAACACTGTAATAGAGAGGCAAATAAAGTAGCTCATGAACTTGCTAGATTAACTAGATTTTCTTTGACTTCAGACTGGTTTGAGGAGCCCCTAAATGAAATTGTACTGATCCTCACAAACGATGTAATGGTTATCTCTAATGAGTAAAGTTTCGTTTTAATTAAAAAACCAAGCTTCTCCAATACATATGGTGATGCGGAGCATCCCTCGACTACTCGCACAGACACTCCATCACCAACGCAAGCTCCAAGTGGACCAATGACATGAGAACGTGCATGCGCCATCGAGAACGAGGTTGATTCTCTCCTCTTCGAGTTTCGCTCGGTTTCACATGAGAGTTGGATTCTATCGTCATCGGAAACATTGTGCATGCTTAGGTACCAAGAAGACAATGGTGAGAAGGAGAAGACGGAGACGCAAGTGACCTCGAGGCAAGGGAAGAAAGAGAAGGAAGAAGAGAACGAGAAGGAGGAAGAAAGAGGAGAAGGGGCAAAGCCCCTGGAAGCACCGGGTGCCTGGCCCCTACAGCCCCCGGGTGCCCGGGCCCCTGGCCACCTACAGCCGCGCCCCCGGGTGCCCGGGCTTAGGCTGGCCGGGTGCCCAGCCTTGGCTGCACCAGCCGCTGGGCTCCTCGCCGGGTGCCCGGGCTTGAGGCCCCGGGTGCCCGGCCGGGCCACCAGGCCATCTCCAGCGCCCCTCCCCGGGTGCCCGGCCCCCCTCGCCGGCTTGCCCCAGCACTACCCCCGGGTGCCCGGGACTTGGACCCCGGGTGCCCGGCCACTTGCCAGCCGGCCCCTGAGCAGCCCGGTGTGACGCCCGGGTAATTAAGCTACAGTGATCCTCTGCTAGTGATGCCACGTCACCTCGATTATAGTTGCTAATCTCGAGTTAATTCGAAACCGATTCAAATTCAAATTTAAAATTTGGTAAATAATAAAAGTTTTCAAACATTAAAATAAAATTGTTCGGTTTGTACTAGATATTACATAGATAATTATGGTGTAGATGACACAGTTTTATAAGATGCATAAATATTTTAAATTGAATTAAAACAGAGGAGAAAATAAATAAAAGAAAACAAACAAAACAAACAAAAAAAACAGAAGACCAGAACCCCCCCCACGCTGGGCCATGAGGCCCAGCTAGCTAGCCAGCCAACCGGCCCACCCCGGCCGTGGCCTATATGGCCTGCCTCTCCATTCCCCGAACCCTAGCGCCCCACTCCCTCACGATCCCCACTTCTCCCTCGTCTCCCTCCCAGCGCCGCCACTCGCAACACACACACATACGCATCGGCACAGGGAGAGGAGCGCCCCTGTTCGATCACCTCCCCCCGCACGCTCGTGCCCGATGCAAACCGCCGCCGGCGCCGCCCCTCCCGGACTCCTCCGGGCCCCTCCTCTCCCTCGCACGGCGCTCGCTTGAAGCTGCGTCCTCGCCTCGTCACCGACCCGATGTCGTCGCCCGTCGTCACGCCACCACCGCCCGGAGACCTCGCCGCCTCGACCTCATCTCCGTCGCCGACCCGACCCCGACCTCGTCGTCCCTGTCCTCCCCGAGCCCATTGCCATGACCCTGCAACCCTTTGTGAGGACCCCCCTCCTTCTCCTCTTCCCCGCGCTCCAGCAGCGCACCTGCACGCCCGCGTCGTCCGCGCCGGCGCATGGCTCCCTGCCATGCTCCGACCCCCTCCCATCGCCGTCGTTCTCCGCCCGCGCCTGCCCCGTCCGGCCTCAAGACGCGCCCCGCCCGCGCTCACCGTGGCCTCGCCCCGCACCGTTGCCTCACTCCCGCGCCGGTTCCCTCTCCCCTCTGTCCCCGCGCGAGCACCACCGCTCCTCGCTCGCCCCGTCGACGGCGCCCTCGCCTCCGTCCCCCTGCTCCCCCGACAGCGCCGGCCCCGAGCGCTCCTCCCCGCGGTCGCCTCTCCACAGGCCACGGCCGGCGCGCCCCGCTCCGGCCATGACCTCGCCGTGGTCACCGCTTCCCAGATCCGGCCCCTGCCGGGTCCACCCATCTGGGCTGCGCTCGTTAACCCGTTAGCCCACACCCGCTTTTGGCCCTTGTGAGCCTATGACAGGGGGCCCCACGCCCAGAACGGTTTTATAAAAAAAAAGAATTAAAAAAATATATATTAAATAAATAAATAATAATTAAATTAATTAATTAATTAAGGAATTAATTAAGTTAATTAATCATAATTAGATTAACCTAATTAACTAATTAGTTTAATTAAACAGTAATTAGATTAGCTAAACATTAATTAGACTAAACAGTCAATGACGAACGGGACCCACCTGTCAGGTTGACCAAGTCAACACTGTTGACTGCTGACGTCAGCATGACATCATGCTGACGTCATAAATTCATTTTCGAATTAAATAAATAATTAATTAAATTCCAGAAATTAATATAATCTTTAGAAAATCATATCTTTTAATCCGTAACTCGGATTAAAATATTTTCAACATGAAAGTTGCTCAGAACGACGAGGCGAACCCGGATACGCAGCCCGTTCGTCCACCACACACCTCTAACATACCAAACACGCAACTTTCCCCCTCCGGTTCATCTGTCCAAAAACGCGAAACACCGGGAATACTTTCCCGGATGTTTCCCCCCTTAACCGGTACCACCTCATACCAAGTTAGGGCCCACCTAGCATCGTTACTTGTCATGTCAAGCATCGATATGCATTTGTTTGCATTGTATTCATTGTTTCTTCCCCCTCTTCTCTCCGGTAGACTACGAGACCGACGCTGCTGCTGCCCAGTTCGACTGCGGAGTTGACGACCCCTCCTTGCCAGAGCAATCAGGCAAGCCCCCCCCTTGATCACCAGATATCGCCTATTCTACTCTATACTGCTTGCATTAGAGTAGTGTAGCATGTTACTGCTTTTCGTTAATCCTATTCTGATGCATAGCCTGTCATTGCTGCTACAGTCGTTGATACCTTACCTGCAATCCTAAATGCTTAGTATAGGATGCTAGTTTATCATCATTGGCCCTACATTCTTGTCAGTCTGCCTTGCTATACTATTGGGCCGTGATCACTCGGGAGGTGATCACGGGTATATACTATACATACATACATACTATACAGATGGTGACTAAAGTCGGGTCAGCTCGATGAGTACCCGCAAGTGATTCTGATGAGGGGGCTGAAAGGACAGGTGGCTCCATCCCGGTAGAGGTGGGCCTGGGTTCCCGACGGCCCTCGACTGTTACTTTGTGGCGGAGCGACAGGGCAGGTTGAGACCACCTAGGAGACAGGTGGGCCTGGCCCTGTTCGGCGTTCGCGGATACTTAACACGCTTAACGAGATCTTGGTATTTGATCTGAGTCTGGCTACTGGCCTATACGCACTAACCATCTACGCGGGAGTAGTTATGGGTATCCCGGCGTCGTGGTATCAGCCGAAGCACTTCAGACGTCAGCGACGGAGCGGCGCGCGCCGGATTGGAACGTAAGCCTGCTCTTGTATTAAGGGGGCTAGTTCTGCTTCCGGCCGCCCTCGCAACGTGCAGGTGTGCTATGGGCGATGGGCCCAGACCCCTGTGCGCTTAGGTTTAGACCGGCGTGCTGGCCTCTCTGTTTTGCCTAGGTGGGGCTGCGACGTGTTGATCTTCCGCGGCCGGGCATGACCCAGGAAAGTGTGTCCGGCCAAATGGGATCGAGCGTGTTGGGCTATGTGGTGCACCCCTGCAGGGAAGTTAATCTATTCGAATAGCCGTGATCTTCGGTAACAGGACGACTTGGAGTTGTACCTTGACCTTATGACAACTAGAACCGGATACTTAATAAAACACACCCTTCCAAGTTCCACAGACAACCCGGTGATCGCTTTTCTACAGGGCGACGAGGAGAGGATCGCCGGGTAGGATTATGCTATGCGATGCTACTGGAGATGCTACTTGGAGATGCTACTTGGAGGACTTAAATCTACTCTCATCTACATGCTGCAAGACGGAGGCTGCCAGAAGCGTAGTCTTCGACAGGATTAGCTATCCCCCTCTTATTCTGGCATTCTGCAGTTCAGTCCACCGATATGGCCCTTTACACATATACCCATGCATATGTAGTGTAGCTCCTTGCTTGCGAGTACTTTGGATGAGTACTCACGGTTGCTTTCTCCCTCTTTTCCCCTTTCCCTTCTACCTGGTTGTCGCAACCAGATGCTGGAGCCCTGGAGCCAGACGCCACCGTCGACGACGACCCCTACTACACTGGAGGTGCCTACTACTACGTGCAGGCTGACGACGACGACCAGGAGTAGTTAGGAGGATCCCAGGCAGGAGGCCTGCGCCTCTTTCGATCTGTATCCCAGTTTGTGCTAGCCATCTTATGGCAACTTGTTTAACTTATGTCTGTACTCAGATATTGTTGCTTCCGCTGACTCGTCTATGATCGAGCACTTGTATTCGAGCCCTCGAGGCCCCTGGCTTGTATTATGATGCTTGTATGACTTATTTTATTTGTAGAGTTGTGTTGTGATATCTTCCCGTGAGTCCCTGATCTTGATCGTACACATTTGCGTGCATGATTAGTGTACGATTGAATCGGGGGCGTCACAAGTTGGTATCAGAGCCGACTGCCTGTAGGAATCCCCTTTCCAACTCCTTAGCCGAAGTTGAGTCTAGCCATTGCAAAACTTTTACTAACTTGGCTGTGTGCCTTACGGGCCCACGTCGCCATTGGGTGGTATTAGGATCTTTTATTCCTCGACCTATACTCTGGGACTCTTATTTCTCTTCTATTCGGGTTAAATGATTTTTGCTAAATCTAACATTAGGATCTCGTTATCACTTTCACCCGGAGAGCCCCTTATTAATGATGATCGTCTGCGGCACGTGAAGACCCTGAAGATACTCTCCGTTGTTAACCCGAGAACTTATGTTCATCGCATTTGCAATTCCCCTTCCACCGTCAACCCTTATGGATAACTACTTGCAGTTGTTATTCTTACATTCATCCCCAGTTGGTCTTGTTATTACCAGATACCTCGAAACACTCGTCGTTGTCTCGATAATCCTTTGAGCTTATCGCCTTGCTGTTCCTTGTCACCTGAATACCCCTATGGATAATTCTCGCACTTATCGAGTATCCGCTCATCCCCCAGTTGTTCATGTGTTTCACAATGGTCTTCGAAATACTATTTGATCCTCCAAAAATCCTTAATAGCTTATTGCTCTGCAATACTTGTCTGCTTGCATTATGGATGCTTTCCATATGTCTGGCAATATTCGTTAGTATCCTTAGGCATCGTCATTTTGATCCTATTGATTCAGCATGTGTGCGAATGCACACAATCATCTATCAACCCTTCTAAATTATCCTTCCGGCTCAGACATCATTTTTGAACATGAGCTGGTTCTCGACCAAACTATTTGTCGTCAATTGTGCCTCTGGTATATCCAACTTATCCATCCTTGATCAGAGCGACTGCTTCTGATCCTTTGTTTTGGAAATCGAAATTCCTTTATTATCTAAGCATCGAATCATTCCGATGTTCTATAATATGATGCCCGTGCATTCTTCTTCCTCTGGTTGAGTACCGGTGCTCACCTCAGATCCCTTGTGGACCATCGGTTCCTTTGTTGGATTTTATCCGACAGTGTCCTTCATATTGAATAACCTTGAGAGCCTTTCCATGGGTATATAATGCCTTGGTAAATTGTATCATCTGCTTTTGAACAATGCTCTACTTTCGAGCTTGTATTATTTACCCCGAAGTTTGTGGTATATGTTCGTAAGACGCCCTGATGGGTTGAACCTATGCCTTCCTTACTATGTGTGAACTCGGAAGTTTTCACGGGTCATACTCATCTGGTATTTCACCAGGTATAACTTTCAACACTAATGCCATTATCGAAACGAGAAGTGAATGTAAGGTTATGCTTTGGAGAAGTGGGAGTCGACCTCGAACCTTGTGTTCATGCCCATGGACGCGATGTATATCCTATCATGGAAGCTTCTTGTAATAATAACTATTTCCTTGATAACTAACATATGGTATCTGTGAATTGATCCCTTGCAACCGTGGTTCCGACCATGATTGTTCTTCCTTGATTCCATTTCTCGGACAAGTTAAAACAATTGTCTTCTATGGATTAATACACCCGTCCAATCTTTACTTTGATCTTGTGTCGAGTATTACCCCCTGGTATCTCAAGATTATCATGGAACTGCATAACTTCTTATGAGTTCTTCATCAAGTGCTACCTTTCCACTGATTCCAATTTTTCACGGGCTCTGAGTTATTATACACTCAAAGACACCGATAACTGAATCGAGTTCGCATTGCGATTCAACAAGTATTTGAACCCATCACTGCTTACAAATTTATTAATCCTTCAAGTCATTCCTAGCCTGATCGGCTATATCATTATCGAGCTAATTTTAACTGTGCTACCCGGTCCTTATTCTCGGAGCACCAATTTTCGACGATGAACTAACCTTACGTCGATTTTCCTCGTCATACCCTTTCACCTTAAACAACAAGCTTGAGTTCGAGTTTGTGTCGTACCCTTGGTTCCAATAACCTTTCACTTCATCATTACTTTGACTTGATGTCGTCGCCGATCGATTACATCTTCATGAACTCTCGCGACAAAGGTGTCGTGATCATCAACATTCTGAGCTCATCCAGGATATCAATTGAATTCATGATGAGAAATACCATCCTTGCCCTCAATGAATTGTATTATCATCGACCACTTTATTGCCTTCCCACCAACACAAGCTTGTTCATGCTTGGTGTTATACCTTGAGTTCCTTGCTATCCAGCAATTGTTCTTCTTTACCTTGGAGTATTACCATCCTTTATGTCAAGAATGTTCTGAGAATTGTTCCACCTCTTGAGAATTCTTGACATAGAAATACTTCTCACCATCACCATTTTTCTTGGTCCCCGTGTTAATTCCAACAAGTGAGCAGTGTTGTTTGGATTCTTTCCTTCTAGCAACCCTATTTTTTTGAAGTTAATGGTCGAAAGTTCATTCTTAGGCTATTGACTATTGAATCACCATTCTGACATTGGTCGTGCAACCCAACCCATATTTCGGGTGCACCTTTCAACCAATGTTTAATTGTGTATGTTTTCCTCGAGCATACATCACTATACCATTTGATCTGACAAATGTCATCTTCTAGTTCACATTATTGTGGAAATCCATCTTTTGAAAATCTCAATGAATTGTCGCTGAGTCAATCAGCCACCCCCTCACCTCTCCTTGGATTAATGATGAACTATTGTTTCAGGAACCCGCTCCCATAGTTCATTTCCCGAGAATCTTGCAATGCCATTTCAATGATTTGTGTTGCGCCTTTTCTTCTCGGACATCCTGAGTCTGAGGCATCATGACACCAATTGGATCTGAATCTCGGTCAGATATAATGGTTGGGACAACTTTCCAGGAGTTATGTTGTTTGTCCTTTGATGACCCGGTAACATGATGTCATGCCTAGCACCTCCCCCCTGGCTGGAGGACCTATCATAATGATTTCTTTTGCAAGGATAACCATTCCTCCTGGAGGAAGTGGTAGGAATTATTTTATAAGTTACTCCTGATGGATCATTGGTGTATCCGAAGTCGGGCCCTTGATTGAAACACCATATCATTGCTACCTGAAGCATGTCTGTGGTACTCCGTTCATCACCAAGAACATTTGAAGCACAATGCTAAATTTCTCTTTATCAATTATCCAAACACCGTTGTATGGGTAATGTCATGAAATTTTCTCCCCTTACCTAAAATGGTTTTCTACCTACTATCCTGTCATGGATATCATCTGCTTGTCCTTGGGAAGGATATACCCTCGAAATATGTGTTTAAACATATTTTCCATTCCATTGTTCTATTTGATCTGATGATCACCTTTTCCTTTCCATTGTTTTGTTTAACCTTTCTTGTGATCTATATGATCTAAGCAGTAATGTTCTCCTGCTTATGTAAACACCTCGGTGTACAACTCTGTCAGCAAGACCCTGTTACTATTGTTGAAAACATTCCGGTAACCACCGATGGACGAGAACTTTGCCTATTGGCCCGCCTCGTTCAACGAGCAGAAAATGGTTCTCTTCGTCCCTTGCCCTTGGTATCGATGTTGTTGCCGACATATCTGACAGGCTACCCTTTGACACACCTTACTATCATGACCGTGCAAAATGTCGGCCCCCTTCCTACTTTCAACCACATGGTGGGCCCATAACCCACAGTTCCACAGGATCGAAACCTGACTCTCCTGCACCCCTGTTACTAAAGCTAATCCTCACGCTTGGCTTCGTATGAAAGATCACGAGCCACCTTCCTAGTGATCTATTCTGGTATCAGACGCAATGCTTATTCCCGTTGCTCTGAACCCCTTTCACGCCTTGTAACAGGCATCGAACGATTGCCTACCCGCTTGGAACTTCTCGTGGTACTTACTTACTTTGCTCTCGATAATTCGTTAAGTTTCAATTCGAGAGTTACTTTCCGCCACCTTCCCCGATCTTATCGACCAGATAGTTAACCTTGCAGAGGTTCGTTCTCCCTGTATGCCCACCCTTTATTCCTTCGTAAGTACGATGGAGTTCCGGAAGAAAGGACGCCGACTTCATCTTGATGACCTAAAGCAGCGAAATGAAGACATCAATGTATTGGACCGGCCTCTTCGAGAAGAGCAAGCCAGGATGAGAAGACCCGCTAGATTCGTTACCAAACTTCCCCCCTTACACCCCTCTTAAATCTCGGGACGAGATTTCTTGTAGTGGAGGAGAATTGTGACGCCCGGGTAATTAAGCTACAGTGATCCTCTGCTAGTGATGCCACGTCACCTCGATTATAGTTGCTAATCTCGAGTTAATTCGAAACCGATTCAAATTCAAATTTAAAATTTGGTAAATAATAAAAGTTTTCAAACATTAAAATAAAATTGTTCGGTTTGTACTAGATATTACATAGATAATTATGGTGTAGAAGACACAGTTTTATAAGATGCATAAATATTTTAAATTGAATTAAAACAGAGGAGAAAATAAATAAAAGAAAACAAACAAAACAAACAAAAAAAACAGAAGACCAGAACCCCCCCCCCCCCGCTGGGCCATGAGGCCCAGCTAGCTAGCCAGCCAACCGGCCCACCCCGGCCGTGGCCTATATGGCCTGCCTCTCCATTCCCCGAACCCTAGCGCCCCACTCCCTCACGATCCCCACTTCTCCCTCGTCTCCCTCCCAGCGCCGCCACTCGCAACACACACACATACGCATCGGCACAGGGAGAGGAGCGCCCCTGTTCGATCACCTCCCCCCGCACGCTCGTGCCCGATGCAAACCGCCGCCGGCGCCGCCCCTCCCGGACTCCTCCGGGCCCCTCCTCTCCCTCGCACGGCGCTCGCTTGAAGCTGCGTCCTCGCCTCGTCACCGACCCGATGTCGTCGCCCGTCGTCACGCCACCACCGCCCGGAGACCTCGCCGCCTCGACCTCATCTCCGTCGCCGACCCGACCCCGACCTCGTCGTCCCTGTCCTCCCCGAGCCCATTGCCATGACCCTGCAACCCTTTGTGAGGACCCCCCTCCTTCTCCTCTTCCCCGCGCTCCAGCAGCGCACCTGCACGCCCGCGTCGTCCGCGCCGGCGCATGGCTCCCTGCCATGCTCCGACCCCCTCCCATCGCCGTCGTTCTCCGCCCGCGCCTGCCCCGTCCGGCCTCAAGACGCGCCCCGCCCGCGCTCACCGTGGCCTCGCCCCGCACCGTTGCCTCACTCCCGCGCCGGTTCCCTCTCCCCTCTGTCCCCGCGCGAGCACCACCGCTCCTCGCTCGCCCCGTCGACGGCGCCCTCGCCTCCGTCCCCCTGCTCCCCCGACAGCGCCGGCCCCGAGCGCTCCTCCCCGCGGTCGCCTCTCCACAGGCCACGGCCGGCGCGCCCCGCTCCGGCCATGACCTCGCCGTGGTCACCGCTTCCCAGATCCGGCCCCTGCCGGGTCCACCCATCTGGGCTGCGCTCGTTAACCCGTTAGCCCACACCCGCTTTTGGCCCTTGTGAGCCTATGACAGGGGGCCCCACGCCCAGAACGGTTTTATAAAAAAAAAGAATTAAAAAAATATATATTAAATAAATAAATAATAATTAAATTAATTAATTAATTAAGGAATTAATTAAGTTAATTAATCATAATTAGATTAACCTAATTAACTAATTAGTTTAATTAAACAGTAATTAGATTAGCTAAACATTAATTAGACTAAACAGTCAATGACGAACGGGACCCACCTGTCAGGTTGACCAAGTCAACCCTGTTGACTGCTGACGTCAGCATGACATCATGCTGACGTCATAAATTCATTTTCGAATTAAATAATTAATTAATTAAATTCCAGAAATTAATATAATCTTTAGAAAATCATATCTTTTAATCCGTAACTCGGATTAAAATATTTTCAACATGAAAGTTGCTCAGAACGACGAGGCGAACCCGGATACGCAGCCCGTTCGTCCACCACACACCTTAACATACCAAACACGCAACTTTCCCCCTCCGGTTCCATCTGTCCGAAAACGCGAAACACCGGGAATACTTTCCCGGATGTTTCCCCCCTTAACCGGTACCACCTCATACCACGTTAGGGCCCACCTAGCATCGTTACTTGTCATGTCAAGCATCGATATGCATTTGTTTGCATTGTATTCATTGTTTCTTCCCCCTCTTCTCTCCGGTAGACTACGAGACCGATGCTGCTGCTGCCCAGTTCGACTGTGGAGTTGACGACCCCTCCTTGCCAGAGCAATCAGGCAAGCCCCCCCCTTGATCACCAGATATCGCCTATTCTACTCTATACTGCTTGCATTAGAGTAGTGCAGCATGTTACTGCTTTTTGTTAATTCCTATCCTGTTGCATAGCCCTGTCATTGTTGCTACAGTCGTTGATACCCTACCCGCAATCCTAAATGCTTAGTATAGGATGCTAGTTTATCATCATTGGCCCTACATTCTTGTCAGTCTGCCTTGCTATACTATTGGGCCGTGATCACTCGGGAGGTGATCACGGGTATATACTATACATACATACATACTATACAGACGGTGACTAAAGTCGGGTCAGCTCGATGAGTACCCGCAAGTGATTCTGATGAGGGGGCCAAAGGGACAGGTGGCTCCATCCCGGTAGAGGTGGGCCTGGGTTCCCGACGGCCCTCGACTGTTACTTTGTGGCGGAGCGACAGGGCAGGTTGAGACCACCTAGGAGACAGGTGGGCCTGGCCCTGTTCGGCGTTCGCGGATACTATAACACGCTTAACGAGATCTTGGTATTTGATCTGAGTCTGGCTACTGGCCTATACGCACTAACCATCTACGCGGGAGTAGTTATGGGTATCCCGGCGTCGTGGTATCAGCCGAAGCACTTCAGACGTCAGCGACGGAGCGGCGCGCGCCGCATTGGAACGTAAGCCTGCTCTTGTATTAAGGGGGCTAGTTCTGCTTCCGGCCGCCCTCGCAACGTGCAGGTGTGCTATGGGCGATGGGCCCAGACCCCTGTGCGCTTAGGTTTAGACCGGCGTGCTGGCCTCTCTGTTTTGCCTAGGTGGGGCTGCGACGTGTTGATCTTCCGAGGCCGGGCATGACCCAGGAAAGTGTGTCCGGCCAAATGGGATCGAGCGTGTTGGGCTATGTGGTGCACCCCTGCAGGGAAGTTAATCTATTCGAATAGCCGTGATCTTCGGTAACAGGACGACTTGGAGTTGTACCTTGACCTTATGACAACTAGAACCGGATACTTAATAAAACACACCCTTCCAAGTTCCACAGACAACCCGGTGATCGCTTTTCTACAGGGCGACGAGGAGAGGATCGCCGGGTAGGATTATGCTATGCGATGCTACTGGAGATGCTACTTGGAGATGCTACTTGGAGGACTTAAATCTACTCTCATCTACATGCTGCAAGACGGAGGCTGCCAGAAGCGTAGTCTTCGACAGGATTAGCTATCCCCCTCTTATTCTGGCATTCTGCAGTTCAGTCCACCGATATGGCCCTTTACACATATACCCATGCATATGTAGTGTAGCTCCTTGCTTGCGAGTACTTTGGATGAGTACTCACGGTTGCTTTCTCCCTCTTTTCCCCTTTCCCTTCTACCTGGTTGTCGCAACCAGATGCTGGAGCCCTGGAGCCAGACGCCACCGTCGACGACGATCCCTACTACACTGGAGGTGCCTACTACTACGTGCAGGCCGCTGACGACGACCAGGAGTAGTTAGGAGGATCCCAGGCAGGAGGCCTGCGCCTCTTTCGATCTGTATCCCAGTTTGTGCTAGCCATCTTATGGCAACTTGTTTAACTTATGTCTGTACTCAGATATTGTTGCTTCCGCTGACTCGTCTATGATCGAGCACTTGTATTCGAGCCCTCGAGGCCCCTGGCTTGTATTATGATGCTTGTATGACTTATTTTATTTGTAGAGTTGTGTTGTGATATCTTCCCGTGAGTCCCTAATCTTGATCGTACACATTTGCGTGCATGATTAGCGTACGATTGAATCGGGGGCGTCACACCCGGGTGCCCGGCCCAAGTTGCCCGGGTGCCCGGCCCCCGTCGCCCAACCGCATGTTGATGGTCTTTTTGGCCTTGTATCCCCCTTCTTTTGCCTTGTTTCTCCCCTAGACTATATATATGCACCCCCTAGGTCATTTGGAAGGTTAGCAAAGATTAGACTAAACATTTGTGAGCCTTTGCTCCTTGTATCCCCTCCTCCAAGGAGCTCAAGCCCCCACCTTGGGAAGAATCCATAGGATTATCAAGGCCTCCTCTTGTAAAAGATCATCAAGACCTCACATAGTGGGAAGAATTTTACCAAGTGCTACTCTCCTTGTATTGATCTTGTTAACTTGTGGATGTTATGTGTGCCCCTCTAGTGGATGTGACACCTGGGTTTGCTTGAGTGAATTGTTCTTGGTGTTCTTGGTGTTCTTGAGTTTTTCCTCCTTTTCCCCCTCCAAGAGTGAAAAGATCCTTCCTAGGGTTTGACCCTACAACATCTTGGTATCATGAGCAAGGTTTATTCACATCTTGGAGTCCCATCCCCCCATTTGCTAGCTTGATTTTTTTGTTTTTTGTCCAAATTCGAAAATCCCCACAAAAATAGCCCCAAAAACATTTTCTTGCAATTTGTTGGATCTTGTGAGATTTGGTTGTTTTGGTCCATGGATTTGATGTTTGGCAAGTGGATCTAGTCCCTCCCCAACAATCATGACCCTCCCCACCACGAAATCCATCGAATTTGGCCTTTCCCCCAAAATTTCTACCCAAATCGGCCACCACCGGGTGCCCGCAGCTCGAACCACCGGGCACCCGCACCGCGCCCAGCTACCCTCGGGCACTTTGGTATTGTTCTCTCACTTTCCTACTCACCCCACTTGGTTATGATGGATAGGCCAAGCGCGTCGTCGAACCCACCTTTCGAGGAGCAAGGTGATGATTCCGGATATGTCTCCAAGAACCACTTCTTCATCGCGCAACGAGTGCTTCATCAAGAAAACGTCGCATTGGGTCAACGCTTCAAACAACTCGCCTCCGACCTTCGTCAAAACCTCGACGACAAATTTAACACACAAGTGGAAGAGCTCCGCAACATGATCGGTCGACGCCCGTCTTCCTCTTCGGCTTCTTCAAGATGGCGCCACTCAAGTCACCGTACAAGTCGGCAATCTTCAGACTACTCCTCTTAGGATGCAAGTCCACCACGAGCTCGCCCTCCTCGACGTGATCATCATCAAGCTCACCAAGCTCAAGAAAATCCATTCCATGGCAATGGATTACAAGACCGAGTTCGAGCACGTGAACGGATGCGACACCAAGTCCCTCATGAAGCAATGGAGCAAGAGCAAATACCTCCACAAGTACCACTTCAAGCCCCTCAAGACGGTGATGCACTTCGACAAGCACAAGAACAACGTGAAGCACAAGCCCTCGACCGTGAAGCTCAAGCACTTGAAGCACAACAAGCTCTACGCGAGGCCACTAGAGCCGTTGAAGTCCACAACCGCCAAACGCGAGAACAAGAGGAAGCTCTTCATCGCGAGATACAAGAGGAAGCCGTCCGACGCGAAGAACAACAAGAAAGGCGCAACCAAGCGCACATTCCTCGCCCTCCTCCACAACAAGAGCGACACCAAGTGGAACAAGTGCTTCAAGACCCTCCTCCACGCCAAGAGCGACATCATGAGGAACGAGCATTTAAGGACTTTCCAAGGCAAGAGCGATATCACAATCGCTATCAAGATGAAGAACTCCGCTACGGCAAGCTCAAGTTCACCATGCCAAAGTTCTCCGGAAGCAACGATCCCGAAGAATATCTCTCTTGGGCATTGAGGTGGACAAGATTTTTTGCCTACACAACTACGATGAAGAAAAAAAGATAGCAATGGCCTCTCTCGAGTTCCAAGACTACGTCCTCATTTGGTGGGAACAAGTGATCGAGCGACGACATACAAGAAGCGAACCACCAATCACAACTTGGGAAGCTATGAAGGAAGTCATGAGAGCCCGCTTTGTGCCTACTCACTACACTCGAGATCTTTTCAAGAAGTTGCAACTCCTCAAGCAAGGCACCAAGACGGTGGAAGAATACTATCAAGAAATGGAGATTGCCATGATACGAGCCAATGTCAAGGAAGATGACGAGCAAACAATGGCATGCTTCTTGAATGGCCTCAACCACCCAATCAAGCGGATTGCCGACTTCCAACCATACTCCAACCTTCTTGAGCTAGTTCATCAAGCGACCAAGGCCGAGCGACAAGTGCAAGATGACTTCAAATACGCCAAGTACTCGTCCAAGACCTACGGCTCCTATTCTCAAGCTCCCATGACTTCGGCACCTCCTACATCAACTCGAGCATCACCAAGTACCGGCGACAAGTCAAGTTCCAAGCAAGTGGCACCTTCCTCGACTCGTCCTCCAGCAAGCACCTACAAATCCAAGACTCCTTCGTCTTCGGCGCCTCCCGATGATCCCATCAAGACAAGTTCAATCAAGTGCTTCACATGTGGCGGCCGAGGCCACAAGTCCTTCCAATGCACCAACAAGCGAACGTCGATCTTCAACGATTACGACACATATGACTCAATGAGTGAAGAAGAAATGTAAGCCATTGAGCACGTGGCCATGCACCGGCGCGTGAATGAAGATGAAGATGACCAAGTCTTTTGTGACAATGATTCAAGTCCACGGCGCCACATCTTCCACACCAAGGCCGGCATAAATGGACGGTCCGTCAAGGTCATCATCGATGGAGGTAGTTGCCACAATTTGGCGAGTGAAGAACTATGCTCCAAGCTTCACTTGGTCAAGAGGAAGCATCCGCACCCTTACAAGGTTCAATGGCTAAGTGACTCCGGCACTATCCGAGTTGAGCATACGGTCCAAGTTTCCTTCAAAATTGGTGCATATGAGGACACTTTGGAGTGTGATGTGGTCCCAATGACCGTTTGCCACCTCCTTCTTGGTCGACCATGGCAATTCGACCGTGGTGTTATCCACAATGGGCGTACCAATCACTATAGCTTCAAGATGAAACGGAAGGAATATGTGCTGTGACCTATGTCTCCTAGTCAAGTGATAGCCGACAAGCAAGCCACCCATCATAGAGAGAAGAGTGAGAAAGTGAGCCACCAAAACGTGAGTGACAGCCACAAGCCAAACTTGAGCGCCTCTTCGCCTAGAGAGAAAAACCTCATACTATTTGCCACAAAAAGTTAGATGAGAGAAGTGTGCGAGAACCCATCGAGTGTGATGCACTTTGTCCTTGTGTGCAAGGATGGAGAACCAAAAACTAACACCATTCACGAGCTACCTTTGGTGTTTCAATCTCTTTTGCAGGAATTTCAAGATGTTTTCCCCGATGAGCTACCTCCGGGTCTCCCTCCTCTTCGAGGCATTGAGCATCGAATCGACCTCATCCCCGGAGCTCCTCTTCCAAACAAAGCTCCCTACCGCGTCAACCCCGAAGAGACAAAGGAGATACAACGGCAAGTACAACAACTAATCGACAACGGTCATGTACGTGAAAGCTTAAGCCCTTGTGCCGTTCCCGTTATACTCGTGCCCAAGCAAGATTGTAGTTTTCGCTTGTGTTCCGATTGTCGACCCATAAATGCTATTACCGTTCACTATAGGCATCCCATTCCTCGCTTAGATGACATGCTTGATGAACTTAGTGGAGCCAACTTTTTCTCAAAAATTGATTTTAAAAGTGGCTATTATCAAATCTGCATACAAGAGGGTGATGAATGGAAAACTGCTTTCAAAACCAAATTTGGCTTATATGAATGGTTAGTCATGCCTATGGGTTTATCGGAAGCTCCCGGTACTTTCGTGCGTCTCATGCATTATGTACTTCGCCCTTATATTGGAGTCTTTGTTGTGGTTTACTTCGATGCTATTCTTGTGTTTAGCAAAACCATGAAAGAGCATCTTAATCATGTTAGGGCTGTTTTGCAAACACTTCGCAAGGAAAGTCTTTATGCCAACATGAAAAAGTGCACATTTGGTGTTGACAAAGTGGTTTTCTTGGGTTTTGTTGTCTCTTCCAAGGGTGTCCATGTTGATGAAACTAAAATTGAAGCAATTAAAAATTGGCCCCAACCCACCAATTTGCAACAAGTGCGAAGTTTTCTTGGTCTTGCGGGTTTTTATCGTTGCTTTGTGAAAGATTTTAGCACTATCGCCGCTCCTTTGCACGCCTTGAGCAAGAAGAATGCTCCTTTTGTTTGGGGACCTTTGCAATCAACCGCTTTTGATGAGCTCAAATCTTTGCTTACACATGCTCCGATTCTTGCTTTACTCAACTTTGACAAAACTTTTGAGGTTCATTGCGATGCAAGTGGTACCGGAATTGGTGGAGTTTTGATGCAAGAAAAACGAGCTATTTCTTACTTTAGTGAAAAACTTTCCGGTGCTCAACTTAACTATCCCATATATGACAAAGAATTGTTTGCATTAGTGCGTGTGTTACATGTGTGGGAGCATTACCTTAGACCACATGAGTTTGTTATACATACCGATCATGAGACACTTAAATACCTCAAAGGTCAAACCAAGTTGAATAAACGGCATGCTAAATGGAGTGAATTCATTGAATCTTTTCCCTATGTGATAAACTACATTAAGGGAAAAGAAAACGTGGCGGCGGATGCCCTTTCCCGCAAATGCATGTTACTAACTCAACTTGAATTGAATGTCATAGGATTTGATCATATCAAAGATTTGTATGAGGGTGATGTGACTTTTGCTACTCCTTACGCTAAGTGCGTAACGCATACTTCTTGGGAACGATATTATATCAAATATGGTTATCTTATGAGAGCTAACAAACTATGCATTCCCAAGTCCTCTTTTTGTTTACTCCTTTTGCAGGAGGCTCATGGAGGTGGACTCATGGGACACTTTGGACGCGACAAGACTTTCGCCACGCTCTCCAAGAACTATTATTGGCCAAAGATGTTTCGCGATGTTACCCGTTTCACCAACCGGTGCTCTACATGTTGCAAAGCTAAGTCACACTCTCAATCCCATGGTTTACATATGCCTTTACCTATCCCACATCAACCTTGGGAATACATTAGCATGGATTTTGTGCTTGGATTACCTAGAACTCAAAATGGAAAGGATTCAGTTTTTGTTGTTGTGGACCGTTTCTCTAAAATGGCTCATTTTATCCCATGCAATAAGATAGACGATGCTTCACATGTTGCAAATCTCTTTTGTAGGGAAATCTTGAGGTTGCACGGCGTGCCAAAGACAATTGTGTCGGATCGAGACGTCAAGTTCTTAAGCTACTTTTGGAAGACACTATGTGCCAAGCTCGGGATCAAGCTACTATTCTCCACGACATATCACCCTCAAACCGATGGCCAAACGGAAGTCACCAACCAAACGCTTGCGACTCTACTACGTGTGTTGATCAAGAAGAACATCAAGGAGTGGGAGGAGTGCCTACCCATCGCCGAGTACGCCTACAATCGTGCAAGACACTCTACAACCGGCAAGTCCCCCTTCGAGGTCGTCTACGGTTTCAACCCTTTGTCGCCATTGGACATCCTTCCTCTACCGCTTCAAGAACGAGCAAACATGGATGCAAGTACAAGAGCCGCCTACCTCAAGAAGATGCATGAAGAAACACGTTCCACGATCGAGCGCCAAGTGCAACGTCTATCCGCCAAGCTCAACATCAACAAGTCCCCAATGGTGTTCCAACCGGGTGATCAAGTATGGAACATCTACGCAAAGACCGCTTCCCCAACGAACACAAGTCCAAGCTACTACCACGAGCCGACGGCCCATTCAAGGTGATCGCACGCTACAACGACAACGCCTACAAGGTCGACATCCCACGCGACAAGTACAACGTTAGCGACATCTTCAACGTCAAAGACTTGGCCAAGTACCATGGTGATGAAGAGCATGATCCATGGACGGATCTCTCCCAAGGGGGGGAAGATGATGCGGAGCATCCCTCGACTACTTGCGCCGACACTCCATCACCAACACAAGCTCCAAGTGGACCAATGACAAGAGCACGTGCACGCGCCATCGAGAACAAGGTTGATTCTCTCCTCTTCGAGTTTCGCTCGGTTTCACATGAGAGTTGGATTCTACCGTCATCGAAAACATTGTGCATGCTTAGGTACCAAGAAGACAATGGTGAGAAGGAGAAGACGGAGACGCAAGTGACCTTGATGCAAGGGAAGAAAGAGAAGGAAGAATAGAACGAGAAGGAGGAAGAAATAGGAGAAGGGGCAAAGCCCCTGGAAGCATCGGGTGCCCGGCCCCTACAGCCCCCGGGTGCCCGGGCCCCTGGCCACCTACAGCCGCGCCCCCGGGTGCCCGGGCTTAGGCTGGCCGGGTGCCCAGCCTTGGCTGCACCAGCCGCTGGGCTCCTCCCCGGGTGCCCGGGCTTGAGGCCTCGGGTGCCCGACCGGGCCACCAGGCCATCTCCAGCGCCCCTTCACGGGTGCCCGGGACTTGGGCCCCCGGGTGCCCAGCCCCCCTCGCCGGCCTGCCCCAGCACTACCCCGGGTGCCCGGGACTTGGACCCCGGGTGCCCGGCCACTTGCCAGCCGGCCCCTGAGCAGCCCGGGTGCCCGACCCAAGTTGCCCGGGTGCCTGGCCCCCAACCGCACGTTGATGGTCTTTTTGGCCTTGTATCCCCCTCCTTTTGCCTTGTTTCTCCCCTAGACTATATATATGCACCCCCTAGGTCATTTGGAAGGTTAGCAAAGATTAGACTAAACATTTGTGAGCCTTTGCTCCTTGTATCCCCTCCTCCAAGGAGCTCAAGCCCCCACCTTGGGAAGAATCCATAGGATTATCAAGGCCTCCTCTTGGAGAAGATCATCAAGACCTCACATAGTGGGAAGAATTTTACCAAGTGCTACTCTCCTTGTATTGATCTTGTTAACTTGTGGATGTTATGTGTGCCCCTCTAGTGGATGTGATACTTGGGTTTGCTTGAGTGAATTGTTCTTGGTGTTCTTGGTGTTCTTGAGTTTTTCCTCCTTTTCCCCCTCCAAGAGTGAAAAGATCCTTCCTAGGGTTTGACCCTACAACATATGGTCTAGCATGGCATGAGATGTACTAATCGAATTGAAAAAAATCTAGAAATTACACGTTGAACAAAAGAAGCAGAAGTGATGATATTAATTACGATGAAATGCTTGTCGTTGCATACCGTACAAACATCAAAGGTCTCTTCCAGCCTCACAGTTAAAAACCTATCATTTTGCAGGTGAGGAAACTGTCGCACAAACCCCGGTCATCGTAGCAGTACCCGCACTCCGGGATCCCATCGTCATCAGACATCTCCTGTGTTCAAAATTCAAAGATTATAACTCGACGGCAAAACCCAAAATGGTGTTAAATGCTCTTTCCGGCATTTCCAATGCACTCGATATTTCCTATATTATAGCACAAGCCATGCCAAAATTCTCGGAAAAATTCGGCATGACCTTTGCTAAAAAAGGACATATCGAGCGCCTGAAATTTGCCGGAACGGAAATTAATCAACACTCCAGCAAAACATAGGCCACTTGGAGGTATTCCCTGCAAACATGGCCACTTGGGCAAGCACATATCCTATTTGAGCGACACTAGATATACATGCTTATATCTACATCATATGAGCATTCAAACTTGATGGTCATTGCATTTCAATGGTTGAAAATATGAACAAAAACATTTCAAAATATCTTATATATAATCCTAACATAACTAAATTTGCCAATATAGATCTCTCTCTCTAAACTAGTTCTATTAAGCGCTTACTAAATAAACTACTTCTATTAACTACTTACTAAATAAACTAGTTCTATTAAGCACTTACTATAAATAAACTAGTTCTATTAAGCACTTGCTATAAATAAACTAGTTCTATTAAGCACTTACTATAAATAAACTAGTTATATAACCACTTACTAAATAAACTATTTCTATTAAACACTTGCTAAAAATTCTAGTACCCTAGTTCTACCCTAAATTTTCTTACTTCTATTACTAAATTTAATACCTAAAATTTATATTCTTAATACCTAAAAATTTCTACACTAAGTGGAGGGAGTAGGAACGAAGGGAGGGGTCAGCGAGGGTGGAGATGGAGGGAGAGAGGGATCGGGAGAGGGACGAGGCAGGGAGGGAGGTGGGAGGTGTTGGGAAACGTAGCATGCAATTTCAAAAATTTCCTACGCTCACGCAAGATCTATCTAGGAGATGCATAGCAACTAGAGGGGGAGAGTATGTCCACGTACCCTCGTAGATCAAAAGCGCAAGCATTTGCTTAACGCGGTTGATGTAGTCAAACGTCTTCTCGTTCCGATCGATCGAGTACCGAACGTACGACACCTTCGAGTTCTGCACAAGTTCAGCGCGATGACGTCCCTCGAGCTCTTTATCCAGCAGAGGGTCGAAGGAGTAGATGAGTTCCATCAGCACGACGACGTGGTGACTGTGATGGTGATGTGATCCATGCAGGGCTTCGCCTAAGCACCGTGAGAATATGACCGAAGGCGTAAACTGTGGAGGGGGCGCCGCACATGGCTTGGAGCAATTGGTGTGTGTTCTAGGGGCGCCCCCTATATATAAAGGAGGGAGGGAGAGGAGGATGTCCCTAGGCGCACCCCAAGTGGGAAGGAGTCCCACTTGGACTCCTAGTTGGATTCGCCCCCCTTCCTCTTACCAAAGGGGAAAGGGGGAAGGAGAGGGAGTAGGATAAGGAAAGGGGGGCGCCGCCCCCTTCCCTAATCCAATTCGGCCTCCTCCCTTGCGGGGTGCGCACCAGCCCCTTGTGGGCTGGTTAGCCTCCCTCCTATGGCCCATATGGCCCATATATTTGTTGGAAATATGCCCCAGAGGCAATAATAAAATGGTTATTTTTATATTTCCTTGTTCATGATAATTTTCTGTTGTTCATGCTATAATTGTATTAACCGGAAACCGTAATACATGTGTGAATACATAGACAGTAATATGTCCCTAGTAAGCCTCTAGTTGACTAGCTCGTTGATCAATACATGGTTGTGGTTTCCTGACCATGGACATTGGATGTCGTTGATAACGGGATCACATCATTAGGAGAATGATGTGATGGACAAGACCCAATCCTAAGCATAGCACAAGATCGTGTAGTTCGTTTGCTAAGAGCTTTTCTAATGTCAAATATCATTTCCTTAGACTATGAGAGTGTGCAACTCCCGGATACCGTAGGAATGCTTTGGGTGTACCAAACGTCACAACGTAACTGGGTGGCTATAAAGGTGCACTACAGGTATCTCCGAAAGTATCTGTTGGGTTGGCACGAATCAAGACTGGGATTTGTCACTCCGTATGATGGAGACGTATCTCTGGGCCCACTCGGTAATGCATCATCATAATGAGCTCAACATGGCTAAGGAGTTGGTCACGGGATCATGCGTTATGGAACGAGTAAAGAGACTTGCCGGTAATGAGATTGAATGAGGTATTGGGATACCGACAATCGAATCTCGGGCAAGTAACATACCGGTGGACAAAGGGAATTGTATACGGGATTGATCTAATCCCCGACATCGTGGTTCATCCGATGAGATCAACATGGAACATGTGGGAGCAAACATGGGTATCCAGATCCCGCTGTTGGTTATTGGACAGAGAGATGTCTCGGTCATGTCTGCATGATTCCCGAACCCTAGGGTCTACACACTTAAGGTTCGGTGACGCTAGAGTTGTTATGGGAAATAGTATGTGGTTATCGAATGTTGTTTGGAGTCCTGGATGAGATCCCGGACGTCACGAGGAGTTCCGGAATGGTCCGGAGATGAAGATTTATATATGGGAAGTCCTTATTCGATCGCCGGAAGTGTTCGGGGGTTTACTGTTATTGTACCGGGACCACCGAAGGGGTTCCGGGGGTCCACCGGGAGGGTCCACCTACCCCGGAGGGCCCTATGGGATGAATATGGAGGGGAACCAGCCCCTAGGTGGGCTGGATGCCAACTTCCCCCTAGCGCCCATGCGCCTAGGGTTGGGGGAAACCCTAAAGGGGGCGCCCCCCATCTAGCTTGGGGGGCAAGACTCCCCTTGGCCGCCGCCCCCCTCTGGATGCATCTAGAGGGGGCCGCCCCACTCTCCCTTACTCCTATGAATAGTG
Source organism: Triticum aestivum (assembly GCF_018294505.1). Lineage (NCBI taxonomy): Eukaryota > Viridiplantae > Streptophyta > Magnoliopsida > Poales > Poaceae > Triticum > Triticum aestivum. The sequence goes on along the minus strand of NC_057801.1, from coordinate 375,656,064 downwards.
GGGGGGGGGGAGGGGTGAGAGGGCTGCCGCACCCCTTCCCCTGGCGCAGCCCCTCCCTCCCCAACACCTCCTCCTCCGTAGAGCTTGGCGAAGCCCTGCAAAAATACTACAAGCTCCACCACCACGCCGTCGTGCTGCCGGAGCTCTCCCTCAACTTCTCCTCTCCCCTTGCTGGATCAAGAAGGAGGAGACGTCCCTGGGTTGTACGTGTGTTGAACGCGGAGGCACCGTCCGTTCGGCACTAGATCGGATCTTCCGCGATTTGAATCGCCGCGAGTACGACTCCATCATGCGCGTTCTTGTAACACTTCCGTTTCGAGATCTTCAAGAGGTATGAAGATGCACTCCCTCTCTCTCGTTGCTAGCATCTCCTAGATTGATCTTGGTGATACGTAGGAAAATTTTCAATTATCGCTATGTTAGCCAATAGTGGTATCAGAGCTAGGTCTATGCGTAGATTCTATGCACGAGTAAAACACAAGTAGTTGTGGGCGTTGGTTTGTTCAATTTGCTTACCGTTACTAGTCCTATCTTGGTTCGACAGATTATGGGATGAAGCGGCCCGGACCGACCTTACACATACGCTTACATGAGAGAGGTTCCACCGACTAACATGCACTTGTTGCATAAGGTGGCTAGCGGGTGTCTGTCTCTCCCACTTTAGTCAGATCGGATTCGATGAAAAGGGTCCTTATGAAGGGTAAATAACAATTGGCATATCACTGTTGTGGCTTTTGCGTAGGTAAGAAACGTTCTTGCTGGAAACCCATAGCAGCCACGTAAAAACATGCAACAACAATTAGAGGACGTCTAACTTGTTTTTGCAGGGTATGCTATGTGATGTGATATGGCCAAAAGAATGTGATGAATGATATATGTGATGTATGAGATTGATCATGTTCTTGTAATAGGAATCACGACTTGCATGTCGATGAGTATGACAACCGGCAGGAGCCATAGGAGTTGTCTTAATTTATTGTATGACCTGCATGTCATTGAAAACGCCATGTAATTACTTTACTTTATTGCTAACCGTTAGCCATAGTAGTAGAAGTAATAGTTGGCGAGACAACTTCATGAAGACACGATGATGGAGATCATGATGATGGAGATCATGGTGTCATGCCGGTGACGAAGGTGATCATGCCACGCCTCAAAGATGGAGATCAAAGGCGCAAGATGGTATTGGCCATATCATGTCACTTTATGATTTGCATGTGATGTTTGTCATGTTTACATCTTATTTGCTTAGAATGGCAGTAGCATAAATAAGATGATCCCTCACTAAAATTTCAAGAAAGTGTTCCCCCTAAATGTGCACCGTTGCGAAGGTTTGTTGTTTCGAAGCACCACGTGATGATCGAGTGTGATAGATTCTAACGTTCGCATACAACGGGTGTAAGCCAGATTTACACATGCAAAACACTTAGGTTGACTTGACGAGCCTAGCATGTACAGACATGGCCTCGGAACACAAGAGACCGAAAGGTCGAACATGAGTCGTATAGTGGATACGATCAACATGGAGATGTTCACCGATGATGACTAGTCTGTCTCACGTGATGATCAGACATGGCCTAGTTGACTCGGATCATGTATCACTTAGATGACTAGAGGGATGTCTATCTGAATGGGAGTTCATTAAATAATTTGATTAGATGAACTTAATTATCATGAACATAGTCTAAAATATCTTTACAATATGTCTTGTAGATCAAATGGCCCACGCTAATGTTGCCCTCAACTTCAACGCGTTCCTAGAGAAAACCAAGCTGAAAGACGATGGTAGCAACTATACAGACTGGGTCCGAAACTTGATGATCATCCTCATAGCTTCCAAGAAAGAATATGTCCTTGAAGCACCGCTAGGTGACGCACCCATTTTCCCAGCAAATCAAGACATTATGAACGCCTGGCAGTCACGTAGTGATGATTACTCCCTGGTTCAGTGCGGCATGCTTATTACAGCTTAGAACAAGGGCTCCAAAAGCGTCTTGAGCAGCACATAGCATATGAGATGTTCCAAGAGCTGAAAATGGTTTTCCAAGCTCATGCCCGGGTCGAGAGATATGAAGTCTCCGACAAGTTCTACAGTTGTAAGATGGAGGAAAACAGTTCTGTCAGCGAGCATATACTCAAAATGTTTGGGTTGCACAACCGCTTGTCTCAGCTAGGAGTTAATCTTCCAGATGACTCGGTCATTGACATGATCCTCCAGCCGCTCCCACCTAGCTACAAGAGCTTTGTGATGAACTACAATATGCAGGGGATGGAGAAGTCCATTCCCGAGTTATATTCAATCCTGAAATCAGCGGAGGTGGAAATCAAAAAGGAACATCAAGTGTTGATGGTGAATAAGACCACTAGTTTCAAGAAAGACAAGGGTAAAAGAACTTCAAGAAGGATGACAAAGGAGTTGCCGCGCGGTAAATCAGTTGCCTAGAAGAAGCCAAACAATGGACCCAAGCCCGAGACTTAGTGCTTTTATTACAAGGGAAATGGTCACTGGAAGCGGAACTGCCCCAAGTACTTAGCGGATAGAAGGCCGGAAACACCAAAGTTATATGTGTTATGCATGTTATTTATGTGTACCTTCCCAGTACTCGTAGTAGCTCCTGGGTATTTGATACCGGTGCAGTTGCTCATATTTGTAACTCAAAACAGGAGCTGCGGAATAAGCGGAGACTGGCGAAGGACGAGGTGACGATGCGCGTCAGGAATGGTTTGAAGGTCGATGTGATCGCCGTCGGCACGCTACCTCTACATTTACCTATGAGATTAGTTTTAAACCTCAATAATTGTTATTTAGTGCCAGCTTTGAGCATGAACATTGTATCTGGATCTCGTTTAATGCGAGATGGCTACTCATTTAAATCCTAGAATATTGGCTGTTCTATTTATATGAGAGATATGTTTTATGGTCATGCCCCGCTGGTCAATGGTTTATTTTTACTGAATCTCGAATGTGATGTTACACATATTCATAGTGTGAATACCAAAAGATGTAAGGTTGATAATGATAGTCCCACATACTTGTGGCATTGCTGCCTTGGTCACATTGGTGTCGAACGCATGAAGAAACTCCATGCAGATGGACTTTTGGAGTCTCTTGATTATGAATCATGTGACACGTGAGAACCATGCCTCATGGGCAAAATGACCAAGACTCCGTTCTCCGGAATGATGGTGCCAGCAACCAACTTGTTGGAAATAATACATCCTGATGTGTGCGGTCCAATGAGTGTGGAGGCTCGCGGTGGCTATCATTATGTTCTCACCCTCACTGATGACTTAAGTAGATATGGGTATGTCTACTTAATGAAATACAAGTCTGAGACCTTTGAAAAATTCAAGGAATTTCAGAGTGAGGTAGAGAATCAACGTGACAGGAAAATAAAGTTCTTACGATCAGATCGTGGAGGAGAATATTTGAGTCATGAGTTTGGTACGCACTTAAGGAAATGTGGAATTGTTTCACAACTCACGCCGCCTAGAACACCTCAGCGTAATGGTGTGTCCGAACGTCGTAATCGCACTCTGTTGGATATGGTGCGATCTATGTCTTCTCTTACCGATTTACCGCTATCACTTTGGGGTTATGCTTTAGAGACAGCCGCATTCACTTTAAATAGGGCACCGTCTAAGTCCGTTGAGATGACACCGTATGAATTATGGTTTGGAAAGAAACCTAAGCCGTCGTTTCTAAAAGTTTGGGGATGCGATGCTTATGTCAAGAAACTTCAACCTGAAAAGCTCGAACCCAAGTCGAAAAATGCGTCTTCATAGGATACACTAAGGAAACCATTGGGTATACCTTCTACCTCATATCTGAAGGCAAGATCTTTGTTGCCAAGAACGGATCCTTTTTGGAGAAAGAGTTTCTCTCGAAAGAAGTAAGTGGGAGGAAAGTAGAACTTTATGAAATACTGCCTCTTGAACCGGAAAGTAGTGCAACTCAGGAAGATGTTTCTGTGGTGCCTGCACTGACTAGAGAGGAAGTTAATGATGATGATTGTAGCGACCCGACCTCAGACGGTCAAGTCTCTGTGCATCAGTGTCATCCCTGGATCAGTAATGCTGACACGCACAGTACTCAAAGGATTTATAACAGAGTAGCAATCACACACTTATTACATCGAATGTCTCAAAAGAGAACTTATTACAATAATATGGCTTAAGGCCATCTAATGCGAAAACAGCGGAAGGCTTGGAAGATAAAGTGAGTCCATCAACTCCAACGGCATAGCTGAGCTGCACGGCAATGACCTAACGAACCTTACTCCTCGTCTGAAAAGTCTGCAACATAATACGTTGCAGCCCGAGAATGGGTCAGCACATGGAATATGTTGGCAATATAACACAGTAGAATGAAAATAGAATAATGCTAACACTACATGCATATTTGGCTGGTGGAAAGCTCTACGGTTATAGTTTTGCATAAATCCAATTTTTCCCTACTACAAAGGAATGAATTTTATTTAACTATCATGGTAGTTGAACAACATTGAGAAGGTAACCCCAACTCAATCCCAATTAAAAGTGATTAACTATCATGGGTCAGCACATGGAAGTTTCTAGCATGAATCATCCCAGTTCCCTTTGAGCCTGGGTGGCGGTCCATAGGAAAATCACACGGTAACCCCGGGATTTCCAAAAATAAACAGGCAATCACTGGTATCCCCAGGTGCCTCAATCCACCTAGATGTGTATTAAAGTTGCCACCTTAGATTGAACCTTAATTAACAATCTCACATCTGTCATGGAATACACTCAAACCCAAACCACGTCTACGAGCATAGCATAGCAATATAAGCATAACGTAGAAGTAACTCCCAAGGGTTTGATAATAAACAGGGCAATAGGTTCTACCTCATCAACTACTCCCCAATACCCACATGTTATCAACTCCTAACCATGCAATGTTTGAGGGTTGAAACTAATGCATAAAAACTGGGTATGAAAAGAGTATGATCAATGTGTTACTTGCCTTGCTGACGACCTGCGAAACCTAGAGACTCGTAGTAACACGCTTCGCACTCCGGGAATTCTATCGCAAACAAACAATAACATACATAAGCAACTAGCAAAGATGCACGAGCAAAACTTCAACTAAAAGCAAAGAACCAGCAAGTTCAACTTAAGAACTCTGGTTAGCAAAAGAATCGAATCAAACGGAGCAACGAAACTCAAACGACAAAAGAAACAAAATCCATTTACTAATCTGGACTAACGTCAAATTTTTACAGTACCAAAACTTAGTTTAAGTTGGTTAAGCAGAAAGAGGGTTTCGAGACGAAACTCCAGGCTTTTGAATCACCTGATTCCGACTAACGAGCGAAAAGATAAACAGAAACTAAGATTGGATCGGAAATCGCGATCATAAAAATCACGGAATAAATCCGACAAAAGAAAAAGCGACGAACAGATTAACGAACGAGCGTTCGTTATCTGAAACTAAACGAAGAACACGTTCGTTAAAACGAACGGTCGAGCGAACGCTCGCTAAATAAATAAACCGGAGAAATAAACCGATCTAGAAAAAAAACGCAACTAGGGTTTCGTAAAAAAATAAAATAAACCGAACGATTTTTTTAAAGAAAACCGGCGGTCTTGGATTCCGGCGGATACCTCCGGCGAGGGGGCGGGGCTGCTCCGGCGGGGCTAGCAGGGTGGG